>NW_017308954.1:5650-57842 GCF_000935625.1 Nanorana parkeri
CAACGGCCGGCCGGGAAGCTGCTCGTCGGGCTCCACTGTCTGCTCGTCACAGACGAGTGGACGAGTGGATTTTTCGAGCCCTGTATATATATATACTGTATATATATATATACATATATATATATATGCTTCTCCAGCTAACCTACTTCGGAAGGGTACCGTATAATACATCCAAGTTCATAGTGCTTCTTTTATTGCAAATTCTAAACATGTTGCCTACAATGCCTAAGCACGACTTAGTGCTATGCTAGAAATGTTAAAATAAGAATCCTTGTAGATAAAATATGTAGGTACAGTTCAGTAAGTACTTAACAATTTCATTTATTTTAAAGGGAATTTCAGAACACGTTACTGATTCTTCCAGTTTTCAGTAATTATTTAAGATAACCCTATAACAACATTTGATTTAAACGTTTCTGTGTCCTATTACTAAAGCACATCAAACACTGATTTTGCTACATTGTTAATCACTTCTGTATATGCCAGCCTGGTGCATTCCAGAGCGGCAGGGGGAACAAACTTCCCCCTTTGTTCTGGGGTGGGAGGGGGCGTTGCTGTGCATTGAAGTAAATGTCACCACAAGCCGTCCCTCCGCCCTCAGTGGTATCGTACGCGTGGCAAAACATTGCCTGCGTTCTGGTCCACTGCGAACGCAAAAAATGCTGCATGCTCTATATTTTGCGTTTGCAGTGGACCGGTACACAGCCAATGTTTTGCCACACTTCTGATTGCACTGCGGGCAGGGGGCACGACTGTGGTGCCATTGACTTTGCCATTGTCCCCTACCTCCCCAGGACGAAAGAGGAAGTTTAGTGAGCGATTCCTGTGCGTTCCAGCAGCTGTTGCTCTGGAGAGCACCGCAATTGGTGTGAATGGGCCCTCAATGTTCTTCTAACTATTATGTTGGTAGCTAATGTTTTTTCAGCTCACTACGTCCTGTGATGTTACTGCAGTTTGCTGCAAGCATGTGTTATTTAAACTGAAGTTATAGTCAAAACTATTTTTTCTAGCACCCCTGTCAGATTTTTATTGCTGAAGTCCAATCCATCCAGCATAACACCCTTGCCACCACGGAATGGGGGGTGCTTGTCATATGGTAATGCTGTGGTAAACTCAAATAAGAAATAGACCACAAATCACAAATAACCTCAATGCAGTGGTGCTGCCACACCGGGGGCCTGAGCCTACAGAGGGGGCCCAGTATCCATTCAAACACAGCCCCGGGGCAGAGATTGTGGGGCCCGTCGGTGTCCGGCCATCGGTTACCATCAAAATGTTATGTGGCGGGCCCCCCCATCTCTGCGCCGGGAGTGTCGGAAAGACCCAACACTCCCGGAGCAGAGATGAGGGGGCCCGCCGGCCGCCTGATACTGTGGAGGGAAGCCGAGAATAAAAAAAAGCCTGCAGGCAATTCAGGGGCCAGCCCTTGGCCTCGACCGTGAGGACCCAGCAAACAGCCGCCTGAATGCACGGGCGCGCTGTCTGAGATGGACACACACACCGGTGTGTTTTTCTGCAGCCTTCCCCACCAGAAAACAGCCAGAGGAGGTGCAGGTAAGTTTTTAAATAAAATTATTATTTTTTGTAGCCCAATTGATGGCATTGCTGTATAAATGGCACCCTCTATAGAGGACTACAAATCTCAGCAGTAATTTATACAGCAATGCCATTTTTCCAATTTTTGGGAGGGTTTGGGGGGGTTGAGGGGGGCCCAAAAATAATCTTGCACCAGGGCCTTTTGTTCCCTAGGTCCGCCACTGCCTCAAGGCTTTACATATTTCAGGTAATCCAACTATGAACACAGAACCCCTTTCTCAAGGTGCCACTTTGATATCTGATGAAAGTTTGGAGGAGCGTGTTTTTTCCCCCTATTTTTAAACTTTGTATTTGGATTTCCTGTCATATGACCTCAGTAAAGCATATAGGTTATTAATGGTGTGCTGGCTATTTCTCACCAGATTTTTTATCAATGTCCCTTGTTGGGAAAACCTGCCCTCACTTTTTCTGCTGTTCAAGCAGCAACAGTGAGAGGCAGGATCTCCCTTTAGATTGAGAAGATTACTAATGATGTCCTGTAATGTCTACAGGAGGGGGAATAAAGACAGTTTTGTCAGAGAGAGAGAGATTAGTGTAGTCTCCATCTAATGTTTTTGGATAATTTTTCTCCCTTTCACCTTCATTATCTGACAATTCTGCCCAAAAATCCCTGTACAGATTTAAATTGGACCAAGTGCAATGTGCACTGGATCCCCTGGGAGGTTAAGCACGCTTTGTCATCTTCTGGCAAATGTCTTCTTTAATGGTTCTTTCCCATTTTTCATGCCCTCTGGGGGCAGCATCCCACAACAATCTCACCTCATATTCTCCTGATGAAGTAGGTTTCAAACACAAGAAATGCATCAATAGCTGGATTTTCCATCAATTACATATCCAGTTCTGGTTTTAATTTAATTATAATAAAAAAAGAACATTTTATTGAAATAATACTTATTAATTCAGGGCTTTTAGGCAGGGCTTTTAGGCAGTACCAAAATGAACGCAGCTCTGCATTAAATAAAAGATTAAAGCAAAACCCAAAAAGAAAAATTTCAAGTGGAACTAAAGCCAACCTTTTTTCATTTGGGATATAGTAGAGTATAACCCCTGTCAGTTCCTCCCATCTCATTGGGGAGAGCTCCCTTCAATTACTGTTCGTAGTCACAAAAGGAAGCAAGAGGAAATCCCTGCTGTCACCAGGGTTACCATAACTAGTGTCTCCATTGTGAGATTTCACCTCAATTCCTGTTCTGGTGACAGCTCAAAATTTGGGACGTTCTTTCACTTTCACTCTCCATGATTCTGGTCAACAGGACAAAGAGAGAGGGTGAATCTCACTAAGTGGGACACAGATAACAATAAAAATCTGACAGGGGTTATAATCTCTCGCCTCTCCATCCAAATCTAAAAAAAGGTTTAGATGTAAGTAGGGTAAATTCACAAATTTGGCTTAGCATCAGCAAGTGGAACCAGTCAGGTGTGATGCAGTGCTCATGTGCTGAGAAGGAACACACTGATAGGAGAGATCAGAGTGAAAGTGATAGATTAACTCATTAGTCTGTTGCTTTTTCATTTACTATCCAGTCACAGGCTGGGCAAGAGACAAGACCTATAAGTGTTAGTGAACTGCAGAAGATCAAAATAAAGTCTTGTGCTCTGCCAGACAAAGCTATGCTGTGTGATGGAGCTGTATGAATATCAGGATGTTATACCTCATCCCATGTGATATCACATATATAATCCTCTACAGAGTTAAGCACTCAAAAGTATTAAATGAGGTAGGTGTCACTCCTCAGAAAGACAAATAGTAAAGTTTTAGGAGGAGATAAGATACTAATGTGCATAATTCAATAATAATATGGTATCAGTTAGCATTTAATATTATTTTACTTTATTATAAATTATTAGATATTATATTAAAACATGCTAGCAAAACTGTGGTGACAATTATAATCAATGTGATACCTTTTTGCATCTAGTGCAAATATTGGAATACATTAGAACATTTGTTTGAAATATATTTACCCTCTAAAAGCATTGTATGTGATTTGTACAGAATTCTGAGCATTTGATGTAAAATATATATTTAGTTCTCATTTGAATGGATGATTATTGTTTACTGATGTGTTTCATGTATTTTTTTATGCTTCAAATGACATCATTGTGCTTTGATATGTAAAGTAAATAGTTAATATGTGTGCTTCAGGGAGCTTTAAGATATGAATGTATTTGTGTTGGTGTACTATAATGTAAAGACAAAATCCCAGTGTTCACAAAACGTGAGATAACACAGCTATGTAACTCCAAAGGAAACATTTTCTATAAATTATATTCACTTTCATCTTCTCATGTTTCAATTTGCAATAAACTAAAATTACTTTTTCCTTTTAACTGTAAGTACAATTCTAAAGACACCATACTTGAAAAGACCACTGTTTACATTGCTGCCAATTTCTTGCAAAAAGCAGTAGATGTTTTATTATTTTATTTTTAAAGATAATTGTTTGGCCATTGACTGCAGGTATTCATCTAGTTCATTTGCTAATAATTCTTCCAACTGAACACCTCCCTGATGTAGTATATGGCTTAAAAGAAACTTTGAAGTCATCACAATACATTCATTACTCAATTCGCATTTTTTAAATTCTTTGTTAAAATAAACTATTATGAGAGAAATATGGAGGCTTGAAATTCTGACCCCCTTGTGATAATGCTAGTTGTGTCTGTCTTCCATACTTCTCGCATACCCTGAAAAAGCATGCATAAAATGATTGTTAGCAAAAAGTCAGATTTCTTCATCTCCGTGTTTGTTAGATGTACATATCTCTTCATTTGTTCTGGCTCAATGATTCAAAAACCCGAAAGCCACATAGAGGCTACCAGTATTATGATGAAGTCAGCAATGGCGGCATACATATTTTTCTAGTACCCTGTTTCCTATAAAGAGAATATAAAGATAAACACTACAATACTTCAACTGCACATTAAATGCCAATGCAATGATTACAAAGTGAGCTTCCTACAGATTGTGAGACAGATTGTGCTTGCATACATACAGTAGATATGACAAATGCTATCCACTGACCCTATCATTGCCACCTTTTTGTCCATGGAAAATGGAAGGAGAGGTGTAGGTGTTGCTACATAGTTAAACCAGTGTGGTTTAGTCATAATAAGTATAGCAAAACAGAGCCAGGTTTATATTAACCACTCCTTTCCTCCCTCTACCACCACCACCACTGTAAATGAACATTCCGGCAAGCAGGAAGCTATTTTTTCTGTGCAGCACCATACTGTAAAAATCACACTAATCTCCAGGAAAGAGCTGCACTTTGGTGTAAGAAGACCCATGGATTTGATCAATATCCGAGTGGTTACCAGTCAAGTTTTCTGTTTCATCAACTCTCTCATTGCCAACGCCATACCTGTGCACTGAGAGGATGAAAACAAGATTTGTTTCTCTGTTATTTATGTACCTTATCTAATCTACATTCCTTGCTGTGCTATCTCCTCCACCTGGGACCTTTGGAGGAGGATGCCATTTTTAGGATGCTGATGGGTGAAGGGGATCAGGTAACACCTGCCCCTCATATGCTCTGAATGCTATATTCACAACTGATGACTACATTATAGATAGATGGCGGATCCTCAGTCATCTTCCAGACAATCAGCCAAAGATACTTGTGCACTGAGAGGATGAAAACAACTTCGAGGCCACAGATTTGTTTCTCTGTTAATTATGTCCCTTGTCTAATCTTACTTGCCGCTGTGCTATCTCCTCCACCTGGGACCTTTGGAGGAGGATGCCATTTTTAGGATGCTGATGGGTGAAGGGGATCAGGTAACACCTGCTCCTCATATGCTTTGAATGCTATATTCACAACTGATGGCTACATTATAGATAGATGGCAGATCATCAGTCATCTTCCAGACAATCAGCCAAAGATACTTGTGCACTGAGAGGATGAAAACAACTTCGAGGCCACAGATTTGTTTCTCTGTTAATTATGTCCCTTGTCTAATCTAAATTGCTTGCTATGCTATCTCCTCCACCTGGGACCTTTGGAGGAGGATGCCATTTTTAGGATGGCTGATGGGTGAAGGGAATCAGGTAACACCTGCTCCTTATATGCTCTGAATGCTATATTCACAACTGATGGCTACATTATAGCTAGATGGCGGATCCTCAGTCATCTTCCAGACAATCAGCCAAAGATACAGGTAAAAAGTAAGTTTCTTACATTTCCAGTGCAAGCATAATGTTCTTTTGGGGTATGCCCCTTTACTTCCTGTCCTGGAGACATGACAGGAAATGAGAGGAAATCTCTCTAAAGTGAGGGGACAATCTTTCCAGATTAGGGCTGCCTATTAGAAGACTTCCTTTCACTACTGGTTCCTGTGACTTTCTGTCCCTGAGACAATGGTCACCGGTACAAACTGAGGAGTTAAATATCCTCAGTGTGGACGCATAAAGCAATAAAAACTTGACAGGTTTTAGCTCCTCCCAACTTGACGAAAACAAAAATAAAGAAGGTTGGCTTTTTTATACTATATTATTCATGAAATATGAATTCTCAAAGTGAGTAGAACCTGTACAATTGTACAAGAGTGTCATTATTCATATTTGTCCAGTGTAACATACCTGGTGGTTATGACATTTATGCGAACATACAAAGATGCAGTAGATGCAATGGGGTTTATTTACTAAATACAAATAGGCTGTTCAGTTTGCAAGGGAATTTTTCGTTTAGCTTAGTGAATGGGGTGAAGTTCTGCTGACTTTCATCATCCAATCAAGAAAAAATACTGTTTTTATTTTTCTTGCACATGAATGGGTTTTCTTTGCAACGTGATTTTGTACTAGATTCACTAACCTAAGGGGGCATTCCCTTGCAAAGTGAAAAAAACCCTTGCAAAGAAACACTTTTTTTTTGCCTTCAGTAGATAAACTCTAATGGTTCCAGTGGAATCAACAACTATCAAAAGGAAAATCTGGTCTGCTGTTAAAGGAGCAAAACAACTCTGGCAAAACTAAAACTAATAATAGGTGAGATTTCCATATCTGAAAACTTTTTGTAAAAGACAATGATGAAAAAAAGACAAATGTCATAGCTAATGCCAGAGATGGAAGACTTAATTAGCTGACATTTATAGGGTTATTAAACATGTTCTGAAATTTCTACTGTGCGGTTCAGTGAGATATTTAATATGTACTAGGAACATAATGAATACAATTCTGTAAGAAGACATCTGACAAAATATACTATGCCACTTCTGGTTGAATGCTCCAGTCAGTTTGAACAGTCTTTAGCTCTCTACGGCATATATGCAGAATATATATATAGATATATCTATATATAGATATATCTATATATAGATATATCTATATATCCATATACTCACACACTCTATGGAAGATATATTATATATAGATATATAGCTCAAGAAAGATCTATTCCAAAGATTTGGAATCATTTTTCTTCTAACATACTGTGATCTATATCATATACAAATATGCAGACCATATCAGTGATGTTTTGAGCATGTATGCTCTGTAACGATCAGATAAAATCTGCAAAGTAAGTCAGCCTTTTAAGGAAATAATGAATGTGATATTCTGAATACCATAATGGTTCCAAAAAACGGGATTGGTTGTATATCCTTATGTTTTTATCACCTTTTTTGAATTTTAAATTTTTTATACCAAGACATCTTTTGGTGTAATGGATCTTGTTTTTGGTGCTATATTCAAAGTCCCCTGTTTCTTCCCATTAGTGATAGCACTTCAAGATTGTAATTGATTTGTCTACTTCACAAAGCGTGACTTGATGATAGTAGTACTACTGATTTCTGAACAAAAAATGTGGTATATAGCCATCACAAGACCTGGGCAGCAGAGGCACAGAACTAACAGATCAAGTTTTTTTTATTAATTAAAGTGACTTACTCTGTTGTATGCAGGCAGTGTGAGGCCAGAAGCTATCCAAACCAGTGCTGGATGCCTGGATGACTAGTACTAGCTGGACATCAAATAGGAAGGACTTGGGAACTGGAAGGAAGCACCTGACCATAGAACTCACAAGATATATCTATATATAGATATATCTATATATCCATATACTCACACACTCTATGGAAGATATATTATATATAGATATATAGCTCAAGAAAGATCTATTCCAAAGATTTGGAATCATTTTTCTTCTAACATACTGTGATCTATATCATATACAAATATGCAGACCATATCAGTGATGTTTTGAGCATGTATGCTCTGTAACGATCAGATAAAATCTGCAAAGTAAGTCAGCCTTTTAAGGAAATAATGAATGTGATATTCTGAATACCATAATGGTTCCAAAAAACGGGATTGGTTGTATATCCTTATGTTTTTATCACCTTTTTTGAATTTTAAATTTTTTATACCAAGACATCTTTTGGTGTAATGGATCTTGTTTTTGGTGCTATATTCAAAGTCCCCTGTTTCTTCCCATTAGTGATAGCACTTCAAGATTGTAATTGATTTGTCTACTTCACAAAGCGTGACTTGATGATAGTAGTACTACTGATTTCTGAACAAAAAATGTGGTATATAGCCATCACAAGACCTGGGCAGCAGAGGCACAGAACTAACAGATCAAGTTTTTTTTATTAATTAAAGTGACTTACTCTGTTGTATGCAGGCAGTGTGAGGCCAGAAGCTATCCAAACCAGTGCTGGATGCCTGGATGACTAGTACTAGCTGGACATCAAATAGGAAGGACTTGGGAACTGGAAGGAAGCACCTGACCATAGAACTCACACTATTTTACACATTACATAGTCCCAACTACTGAACCCTGTATGGTGTGTTGTCCATTACAAACTCCTGACCACTGCACTGCATATGGTATGTTGTATGTAAGATAGTCCTGACTCTGTATGCTATGTTATACATTGACTGGTCCTGACTAGTGATGGGCCGAACACCCCCGTGTTCCGTTCGTATTCGAACACCCGAACGGCCGAAAAGTTTGAATACAAACTCGAACCTAATGCAAGTCAATGGGGGTCGAAAATTTCGAAAATGATTGTCCCCTTTAAGAGGGCTTATATGCAAGTTATTGGCCATAAAAGGTCCGGGTACTGCCCTGGGGGACAGGAATCAATAAAAAACCAAAAAAGTTTTTAAAGGAGTGATTTTAACATCACTTAAAGGGTAAGCATAAAAATGAAACATTCCTTCAAATATCGTGTCTGGGGGGTCCACTTAACCAGCCTGTGAAGTGGCAAATCTGTAGGATGTATAGAACCTGCTGCAGCACAACTGACATTTCAAAAAAAAAAAATATTTTTTTTTTTTACTCTTTAACCTCTTGCCATCCGCCCGTTAAGAAAAAACGGACGGACGGCTGACTCAATTCCCCACCCCCAAAAATGGGGGGAAAAAACGTGGGGTCCTCCCTAAAATTCCATACCAGGCCCTTGATCCGAGCATAGGCCTGGCAGGGCCGGAAAGGGGGGGGGCGAGTGAGCGCCCCCCCTCCCACACCAGGCCACATGCCTCCGGCACTGGGAGGGTGTCCCCGTGCCGTTGGGGACAAGGGCTTCGTCCCCACAACCCTGACCCGGTGGTTGTAGGGGTCTGCAGGCAAGGGGGCTTATTTGCATCGGGGTACCCCTTTAATGAAGGGGGCACCCAGATGCCGCCCCCCTCCCTTGTGAGTAAGTTAGGGGTAGTTGTACCCCTACCCATTCACTAAAGGGTTAAATAAAATAGTTATTAAAAAGTCCAGACTTTTGATAAAACCCTTTATTTGGAAAAAAACAAAAGACATGTTTTTGACAAGTCTTTTCTTTAAAAAAAAAAATTGATCCACCAACGTAATCCATGGTCAATCACGACGTCCAGCGTTGTCCATGACGACAACGAAATAAAAATAAAACAATAAAAATAAATAGAAATAATAAAAAAAATTAAAAACGGTGGCCGCCGTTCCGTCCTCTCCCCGCTGGCTCCCGCCGCATAATGGCATTTTGACAGATGCCGGCAAAACATAAACAATTGGGCGGAGCTAGCAGTGACAGCTAGCTCCCCCCAATTATGTCGTTTGTCGTCATCTGATAGGCGAGACATGATTTGTCAGAGTCATCATGACTTTGCCCAATCATGGCTCCAAATGAGTACTGAGCCCTGATTGGGTAAAGTCTTGAAGCCTGACCTGTGGCCAGGTGCAAGACTTTAACCAATTAGAGCTTTGGAGGGCGCTTTGCCGTATGGGACGTTGCATGGTCGAACAGACCGTGAACATCCCATAAAGTTTGGCGTTCAGCGAACGCTCCAACAGCCGATGTTCGGTTTGAACTCGGGTTCGAATTGAATCGGCGGACCATCCCTAGTCCTGACCGATACACTTTACATACTATGTTATAGATCATAGATCAGAAGGAACAGTGCATACTCCAGCAACTGTTCATCTACTAGCTTGGAGAAGGAATAAGGGAGGAGAAAGGGGTCAGGGGAAAGGAAGTAGCTTGATTTGCTGTGTCTTTGTGTTTGTGGAGAAGAATGCAGCTTACTAGCTCACACAAGGGTGACTGCTTAAGAAAGCAGTCACTCTAAAACAGCAAGTCAGAAGAAGTGCTCAGGGGATCAGCTAATTCTGCAGGAAACTAAAACTTTTAAACATCAAGAAGTAGCATTCATTGTAAGTTATTTTATCAGCATTTGAAATAGCTTAAAATCCTTTTGACTTTAATATCACTTTAAGCTTTCTTTTACATTAAATAGTCCTGACTGCTACTAGACTTGACTGCTGTACACTAAACACTGTTTTGTATGTTACACACACCTGACCCCTGTACTGTATATACTATGTTTAATGTTAAAATAGTCCAGACGTCTGTATTATTATTATTATTATTATTATTATTATACAGGATTTATATAGCACCAACAGTTTGTGCAGCACTTTACAATATAAGGAATACATTACAGTTACAATACAAGTCAAGACAAGATGGTAAGGAGGGCCCTGCCTGTGAGAGCTTACAATCTAAAAGTACCCTAAACATTAAGCTGTATGTTACATACTCTTGACCACTGTACTGTATATGCTATGTTACCAATTACATAGTCCTGACAAGAGTGTTTATTGTTTCAGCATGTGTTCAGAGCAACATTGTTGGGCTGAAGTCCCTGTCTGTGTTTGTGCTGATGATGCAGTTTTTGTTGAGTTTGGAGGTTGAACACTGGAGAGGGAAACCCTGATAAAATCTGAAATTTTGGGTAAACCAATAATGTCTTTACAACATCCCTATGTTTCTGTATATCAGATGGAAGAGCTATTTACAACTTGATAAACTATGGAAGCACATAATATTTTCTATAAATTAGCATATCTAAATATTAACAAACAAAAATTAACAAAAAAAAACCCACATAATACAAGTTTTGTGTTTTGGTTTGAACTACCCATAGATTTCCATCCTTATCAGTCAGATAAGTGTAGGAATCCATGGATGGATGTAGTAAGAAATCTGCAGAAGACACAGTGTGATAGAATTATGGCACGTGTCGGCATCACTTTCTAGAACCACACAAATACTATTTCAGCATAATTGTTTCTGGGACATCTCTTGTACCTTTGTCACTAAACATTTTCTCATTTTGAGATAAACAGATATTTAGGTAATTTTATTCTGTCTCCCACTTGTTTCATATCATCTACAAAAGTGGACTGCCAAAGGACAGCAGGCAGCAGTCAGAAAATCACATTACAGCAGAGATAAAATTGAGGTCATTAGCTATTTAACGGTCCTCTGTTTAACTGCAATTGTGTTCACCTCCACATCATTTATGGGGCTATGGCATTAGAAACCACCTGTTGTTGTTTTCATTTGCCTGCCATTTTATATTAAAAAGTACAGTGTTTGTTCCTCGTGTTTGCAGTTTTGTCTCCTGCACCTGTTCTGTAAAGTAATTCAGTTGTACATAAAATATTTACATCTATTATTAAACAAATGTCTATGCAAGGCTTTTTATTGTTGCAGCTAAATTTGCTCAGATTGACGTCAGCTTTTGAACAAGGTTTGAATTCTGACCTATTTTCAATTTCAATTTTTTTTTATTGGTTTTACATAGTGTATCTGAGATAACAACCTTTCAAATGAAGCAGTTACAAACATCATACAGACAAGAGACAGAGTCCAGACATTTTGTGGTGAACACGGTCTGTGATATACAAAGTGCCTCCTCGCAGGGAAGCTAGGCATTCATTCATAGCAGATAATTAAGTCATCTCAAGGAGACATTGCTCCAAATTCGAACCAGGACCACGAGGGGACCCTTCCGGGCTACCGACCTCGTGCTCCAGAGCCGAAAGCATCGCTAAACTCTGATATAACAATTTATTAAGAGAAAAACGAATCTATCCTACGGCGCACATCTTCGAAAAATACAAATTGCTTTCGCCAGGCTTGGGCAATTGCTTGCTTCACTGCTAGAAGAATATACACAGCCAATTTATATTGAGATTTTGTGAGCGTCGACAGCTTGAAGTGTAGGAGTGCAAACCCTGGGTCCCTTGTTATAGATGTGTGGAAAAGAGAGCGCAGGAGAAGGAAGGTCTTGGACCAAAGTCTTGTTAACATAGGGCAAGTCCACCATGTATGAAGAACGTCTCCCTTGGCTGCGCAACCTCTGAAGCACAGAGCTGAAGTTGAGGGGTTTAGGTGAGTCAACTTTGAAGGGACCATATACCATCTCATCATAGATTTGTAAGCAGTCTCCAGGGAGGTGATATTAATCGTACATGAGGCCGTCAGTTTCCATACCTGTTGCCATTCATGAGCCGGCTTAGATGTACGGAGATCTAGCTCCCATTTACGTACATATGCGTGTTCCAGTGGGGAAGACACTGAGTTGAGGTGTGAGTACAGAATAGAGATCAATTTAGGTTGTATAGGCGAATGGTAACATATGTGTTCAAAAGTTGTTAACGCTGGGAGAGTAGATTTGTTAGCAATCAGGGAGGAAACCCAGTGTCTAATTTGTAGGTATCGGAAATATTCTCGGAGGGGGATTTGCAAGCGCGTTCTAAGGTCAGACCAGGTGCTGAGTTCACCTCCTCGCAGAAAATTGTATAAATATTGGAATTTGTGGGATGACCACCATCCGAAGGAGCCCCCCGCCTCCACACCAGGTGTGAACAACGGGTTGCCCAAGATGGGGAGCAAAGGTAGGTGGGGTGAGATTAGCTTGCTAGAAAACTTGACTGAATCCCAGACAGTGAGGGTGTGTCTCATAAGAGGGCTCATGGATTTTAGGCGTAAACGGCTCGGGAGCCATGGTAAGGCTTGGATGGAGATTTTATCACAGTATGTGCTTTCGATAGTGGTCCAGAGGGGGGCTCGGGAGGCTTGAAACAGGTTGGTCATGGGGGCAATTTGGGCCGTCTGGAAGTATCTTGTTATGTTGGGAAGGCCTAATCCGCCCTGCTTCTTATGAGCACACATGGTAAATCTGGGTACCCAAGGTTTTGTAGAGCCCCATACAAAGGTCGTGATGTCCCGTTGGGACGTCCGAAGAGCTATTCCTGGGATCGGGATTGGAAGGGTGCGGAAGAGGTACAGAAGCTTGGGGAGTATTGTCATTTCAACGGCATTCAGTCTACCCAGCCACGACAGTCCATGTCGTGACCAAGAAGACATAAGGTCCTTAATTTGGCGGAATAGAGGGGAATAGTTAGTTTTATATAGGGTGTCGTACGTGGCAGTCAATTTTACCTCTAGGTAATCTAAATGGGATTCATGCCAGAGAAAAGAGAAATTGTCTTGGATGGAGTGGACAGCCTCCTGGCTGAGAGAGATGTTAAGGGCTGAGGATTTGGTTTCGTTAATGGTCAGGTTAGATATGCCAGCGAAGGAACGAAGAACGGAGAATAAGTTGGGCAGAGAGATGTGGGGTTGAGTCAGTGTTAGTAAGAGGTCATGTGCAAAGAGGTTAACTTTGTAGTCAGTGTCTGCCACTGATATGCCATGTATATTAGTGTTAAGACGGATGAGATGTGCCAGGGGCTCTATCGCCAGAACAAACAAAATAGGGGAAAGAGGACAGCCCTGTCTCGTACCTCCTAGTATTGGAAATGCTGACGAAGTGTGTTGTAGGTATCTGACAGAGGCCGACGGTGAGCTGTATAGAGCCCGGATCCAGGATACGAAGGCGCTAGGGAAACCCCACTTTGCCAGTATATAATAGAGGTAGTCCCAAGAAATAGAATCGAAGGCTTTCCGAATATCTAGTGATAAAAGCATCCCAGGGATTTTGTTAGCCCTGGCGTGATGTATTATTTGTATTATCTTGCGAGTATTATCTGGGGCTTGTCTGGAGGGGATAAAGCCTACTTGGTCTTTGTGTATTAGGGTGTCAAGGAAGCGGTTTATTCTGGTGGCTAATATTTTAGAAAGGAGCTTGATATCTACATTAAGTAGCGAAATGGGCCTATAGTTATGTGGGTCTAGGGCATCTTTGCCAGGTTTGGGCAGCATCACGATCTGTGCCAAGAGAGAGGAGGTAGGGAGACTAGGGTTGGATTTAAGGGAGTTGAAAAATGAGGTTAGGTGTGGGGCAAGGAGGTCAGCAAATGTTCTGTAATATAAGGCAGAATAGCCGTCTGGGCCCCCTGGGGTTTTGTTAGTATGTAAGGATTTGATGGCCGTGAGAACTTCCTGAACCGTAATATCCGACCCCACCAGTTCCGCCATGGAGTCTGTGAGCGTCGGAATGTTGACGCCCTCCAGCAGTTTGTCCGCCCTACCCGGTTGGAATGTAGGTGGTTTATCATACAGTTTAGTCAGTATTTTGGAGAAGCAGTCAATAATGGTAGTTGGGTTCGCGGAGGTGACCCTATTAGGAAGCCGGAGGCGTATAGAATGATTACCCTTGGGCCTGGAGTTCAGTAATTTTGCTAACATTGAGCCAGGTTTATTAGCCCTAGCATAGAAGTTGCGTTTACTCCAACGCAGCTGTTTTTCTGCTCTATCATTTAGAAGGAGGTTTAATTCCACTCTAGTCGTTGCTACCTGTTGGCGCAGTATTTTAGAGGGATGCGACTTCCAGGTTGCTTCTAGCTGTTCTAGTTGTGAGGAGAAGTCAGATATTTTCCGCTCCCGTTCCCTCTTCCTGCGAGAAGCCAGTTGGATGATGTCCCCCCCTTAATGTCGCCTTATGGGCTTCCCATAGGCTGACGGGGGAGGAAACTTTGGGTCACAAAAATGTGGTCAATCCTGGAAAAGCTGTCGTGAGGGCAGGAGTAATTAGTGTAATCCCGAATATTTGGATTTTTGTCCCTCCATGCGTCTATGAGGCAATGGTCTAATAGAAGAGCGTTTAAGCAGTTAATGTTAGGATCTACCATTGTCGGCAGGCTGGACCCTGGTCTCGACACTGATTTGTCTAAGGTGGCATTATGGACCATATTTGAGTCCCCCATGACCAACAGAGTACCCCGTTTATGACTATCTATCACTCCCAACAAATGTGAGAAAAAGTTAGGGTGTCTGGTGTTGGGGGCGTAATAGGTTACCACTGTGATTTCCGTATCAAAGACTGTGCCTCGCAGCAACAGATATCGACCCGTAGGATCTGCCATCTCAAGGGAACTCACGAAAGGGGTATTTTTGTGGAAGGCTATTAACACCCCTCTTTTCTTCTCATGGAAGGAAGCCCGGAATACCTGAGGATAATTTTTGTGTAGATAATGGGAACTAAAGGCCGTGGAAAGTCTGGTCTCCTGTAAACATACCACATCAAGTTGACCTCCAAGGTCGTACAGCCATTAAGGCCAATTGCAGCAATGCTCAGAGGCATTACTTGCAGTGTGGGAGCGCGTCACACCCGGATGTGGACGGCTGAATAAGTCTAACACTATGAGTACATACGAAATCAAGTTAACATAAATGAACAGTATAACTATAAAACTTCGGACTTGCGGACAGAAGATGGAACAGACATCTCTTATCAGGATTATATATGCAGAATAAGTCTAACACGTAGGCGAAACCCTCAGCAGATAAATGTGCCAATTAGACACCATTGTGTCCCAGCGATAGAATATGGCCCTGCTAAAGAGGTCCTCTTCCCCGGTGTGAACGGGCACGTATGTGATTCGGCCAATGGACCAGTAGTAACTCGGTGGGGAGACCATAACTCAACATCATTACCCACCCCCCAGCCCCCCCACCACGGTTGAGGTAAGGCAACGAGCAGGGGATCCACGAAGTTGGTACACCTTACAATCGTCTCACACAGGGAACGGATGTTCTGTGCCAGCTTGCAGCTAGCAACCCCTATAGGTGCGGGCTAGTGCAAATAGTATTCGGGACGGGTTAGGTAGGGGGACGAATATGTATCGCGTCACCTGGGAAGAGGTAGATTATACAATTCCTAAGGCTAGAGGGCCTACATGTCAGTTTATATCTCTCCTATTCTATTTCCAGCCATTGTTCATGCTAGCCCGCGTGAGAAGCACAATAAGTAAGCCTATAACATCAGTAACTTATAAGGGCCTAACAATACCCGTTGGGTCCGTTACCACCATCAAATCAACCCCGCAGTCAAAACCTGTCAACGAACAGGTGTCTCAATGAGACAGCGACACACGGGAATCTTGAGTGTCGTCTCTGGACGACAAACCGATCCAAAGAGTTTCCCCTGTTAGGAAGTTAAGAGGGACAATAAAAGCAGCAGCAGGGGGCCACTTCAGCCGGCGGAATCCTCTTGGACATTGTGGCGGTCACGGAATTTGTCAGCCAGTCTGCGGCGTGTCTGGGGCCCTCGGTTCCACAGAGGAGACAGGTGGCGATCCTGGGATGGACGGGGTAGTTGGGACGTTGGAGTTTTCTGCTGACCTGTCATCGGCGGCGTCATCAGGTGTAACGATTTCAGGAGGGAAGCGGCTTCCTCCGGAGTAGAGAAAACTTGCACCTGGCCTTGGTAAGAGAAGGAGACTTTTAGCGGGAAGCCCCACCGATACTTCACGGCCTTCTGTTGCAGAACCTGCAAGAAGAGTTTCAAGGCCTTCCGCTTTTGGATGGTCATTGGTGCCAGATCTGAAAAGATCTGGTAGGCAGTGTTTTGGAAGGTCAGGTCTCGGCGTTCCCAAGCTGCTTTCATAATGGCCTCCTTTGTTTTATAAAACGTGGGCTTGAGGATGATATCTCTGGGGGGGCCGTCAGCACGTTTTGGACCCAGCGCTCGGTGGACTCGATCTAGTTCCAGCCTATCTACTGGGAAACCCGGCAGCAGCTCCTGGAACAAGGCAGTGACAGTGCTGTTCAGGTCCTCCACATGCTCGGGTATACCCCGCAGTCGAATGTTCCCCCTCCTGTTTCTGTTCTCGAGATCCTCCAATTTTAGCATAGAGATGTTCAGATCTGATTTCACAGAGTCTAGATCCTGCTCATGGGAGTCTAACACCGTGATGACATCGTTCATCTTATTTTCCACGTCGTTAATGCGTGTCCCCAGCCCCCTAATATCGCTGGAAAGCTGGGCCACTAGCTTGTCCGTGGCCGTCTGCAACTCCCGTTGTAGCAGTGACTTGAATTTGTCTAGGAGGGCCGCGTCCCTGCAGGTTACCTCAGGTTGTGCGCTGGGTAGCAGGGAGGCCGAGCTGGCATTCGAGCAGCCATCCACCTCTGTCACAAGATCCTGTGATGCTGGCTGTTGTCCTGGCTCGGGTGGAGACGACGCCATCTTGCCTGCAGAGCGCGGCGGGGTTTTGGTCTCCGGGAACCGCGTCTGTGTTCGTTTGTAGTTACCAGACTTTCCCTTCGCAGATCTCCGCATGTCCGAGTATAATCCTCTGTTCAGGTGGGGTCAAGTGATAGCTAGAAAAGCAGTATAATCGTGGTCACACGTCCGGGTGTGGTGGAGCCAAGTTAGATTGCGGCCATCTTGGTTGGCTGCTCACTAGCGCCCCCAAATTCTGACCTATTTTTATCTGCAGAGTACAAGAATTATAAATTAGGCAGTCACTTAAGGCATGTTAGACTTCTACGGAATAATAGGCTGAAATAGAAAACTAGAACTATTCAGTAACAATAAATAGGCAAACAAATGGTGAGTATGACATTCAAAAACTCTAGTGGCTAAATAAAGAGGATGGGTCATCAAATCTCTTATAGTTGTTATATTTGTTGGATGTTCAGCGCAATAATGCTTTTTTTATAAAATATATTTAAAAATTAGCTTTCTAATAGTTTTAGCTCATAGTATTAAAGCCCACATTCCACTTACAGCATAGTTTAAATCAGTTAATGACATCAACATTGGAAATTAGAAAATATTTGAACTATATATCCACCCTTCTGGTGTAAGTCTGCATGCCCTTTCACCAACTCACTACAGTAGTGAGACCTTCTGGATTTCCCACCTTGTCTGCCTCATCCTTCTCTCTCTGCTGGGTGTATGATTTCTTACTCTATTAGGTCTTATCTTACACTTCCTCCTACTCAGACCTAGTCTAAATGCTATTAAGAGTTCCAGCTTCCTTTTTATGTATGCTGCTTTCCCCTGCACTCTGTAGCACCTGTTTGGAAGGGGCAGTGTGATAATGAGGGATGTCAGGACAACCCTTTCAAATGTGGGCTCCCCAGCCTTCTTCATCTGCAATCTCAATGTATCTGAATGGTCAAACCAGACTTGCTTAGTTTAGTTGGCTTACTTTGAAGAGCCCGAACAATTTCTGACACCTAATCCATGGGCCTTGCCTTGTGCACCCTCTTCTCTAAAAACAAATGCCACAAGACGTATCTGTTCCTCCCACCAGTCTTCACCTGCTGCTCCTCCCCAGGATCTAGATGGGCTTTCATTAACCTGAGAATAAAATTAAGGTTACTATTCTTTTTCCCTTTAAAGCACTGTACATCATAAACAGTTGTCATGCCTGCATTTTTTTACTTGTTTCACAAATATTCCCTATTTGTGCTAATGTTTACAGGCATATAGCATCCAGTGCAAATGTAGTAAAATAACTACCTGTGTCCTAGCAATTAAGGATACTAGGCAGCAGGAGCAGCCTAGCATCCTTCAATGCTAGAACGTAGGGGACTCCTGTCACCTACCATCCTTCTGTTGCTAGAATGCTGCTGGCTGTAGCTGCCGACTCTGTTTAGAAGTGAGAGCAGCGATCAGGTAATCTGTCACAGCATGTGTCAGTGCCACCCTGATGGACTTCCACCACTCCTGTACCACTCCCACACCTCCACCCCCCCTTTGGGTAGTTCTGTTAGTGAAGTGAGGAAGGTTAGCCTTTTTTCATTGCTGTATTTGCCCTTATCGGAAAGCTCCCCCCTCCCCCCATACACTTCCTTTAAAGATGGGAAAAGATACTAAAATAAATCCAATCAGGGCCCAGACATATAGAAATAGTTGGAGTTTGTAAAAACTGGATTATAGCAGTGATGTTTGTAGGCAGTTTGGACCCTACCTCTAAAGTCCATTATTAAATTGGTCAGGGTTTATAATATTTTTCACTTTTTATTTTTCTCTGTTTTGACCTGTACGTACTCACATACACAAAGATGATATTACACCCTTTAGCACAAAAATGTAAAGGGGAATGGGCACTGAGCATAATAAAAAGTCTTTAGAGCTTCTCCAAATGTTAATGCTCTTTTACTCGGCATAGCAGATAACATTTACAGTTAAAATAAGGTTGGTTTGTTGCACTGTGCTCTGCATATCCATTCTGACATTTTACCTAATTGCTCTTCTGGGAGCAATATTACTTCTTTTAACCTCTCTGCCTTACAAAGTAGTATTTACTAGTTCGCTGACAAGGTCATTTCCATAAAATTGCAATAATATTCGATTTCCGTTGCACAGTGAAAGTAGGTAATGCCGTTTTATCTAATGTCTGCTCAGCATATGTTAAGAGCAAAGTTTATCTAATATTGCACAATTATGGAGAAAACAATAGTTGTGAAAAGGCAAAAAAAGAAATGGATATGAAACTGTTACAGTTTAATTCTGTGCTAAAAGCAATTGCTCACTCCTTACCAGGGACTGCTTGACATGATTTTAAAGCTGGAGTTTAATCTACTTATATTTTGCATTTCCTGCCCCTTCCTCCACCCCCCCCCCCCCCTTATCAAAATATGATTTTGTTACCTTATTTTAGATCAAGTGATATCATCACTGAGTCCCTGTGTTACTCTATGCAGGCAGATCATGACATAGGCTAGCAGGGTGCTGCACAGGGAGCTTCAATGTGCTTTCTGAAGACATCACAGAACCCTGCCTCAGTACTTGTCTCAAGAGCCCTAAGTTCTGCTGCAAGCAGTAGGATGGTTTTGGGAGGAGTTATATAAATCTCAAAATGTTTTCATGGGTGGATGTTCGTCTGAAAAATTTGGCATTTCTAGAAAGACTGACTGCCCACACACATGTGATGCTGAACATCCATGATTGGAATGTTACCAGTTTATATGTCCATATACATAATCTAAGCCTTGTTGGAAGAAGCCATCTCCATTGGGATAAAAATGATTTTACATTTCAATTCCATAAAGGAGGGACTTAATGTGGATTCTGGTTTTCTTACACACTACCAGAACTTTTTATGAATATACAGAACATAATAATATTCATGTATGTGGTATATCACTGATCTGTTTATGATTTATTGGTCATCCTATGTTTATTTGTTCTGTGTTCTAGTTATCAGGATACATTCTTTACTCCCAGGTCCAACATTTATGACACCCTACTCACACTCCCTCCCTAACAACTTTCTCTTGCTTTAATTGGTAAACGTTGTCATGTTGATCAGTATTGCTTCTGACCTGAAGAAGAGAGGTTAACTCCCAAAGCTTGTCTTTTATATATTTTATTAGTCCAATAAGAAAGGTATCATCGCATACTACAATACTCTGTTTTGTTTTTATATATATATATATATACAAGTGTGTTTTTAAAAGGACATATTTCCTATTTTTGCTGCTTGTATTTGATTATTTTTCTCTGCATTTTCCTGTACACATGCACTTTACTGATAACCGGCTGCATGTAGTTTTTTTAAAAAGGGCATATTTCCTAATTGTTGTTGGCTGCAATTTTTTTAAAAGGCCATTTTTTAAAACAGTGTAATATTCCTGGCCAATGTACATTAGCACAGAAGTTTATTTTTTTCCTTTGGGATGGAAAATAACAAGGTGATTTGCAGGCAGGATATAATGGTGGAGACAGAGCGTTGCCACTCCATAACACAAAGTGCTCAAACTAAGACCTTTATATCAGTATCAACAGCTGTTAAAGCTTATATGACATTTTAATTGTTGGATTTACATCTACAGTACCTTAACAATCGTGCTTGAGTTCTTTAAATTGTGGTGCTAGGATACATTTTCTTACTGTGTACACAAGCCTGTACACTTAAAATGTTATTTGATAGCTAGCTGTTCAATCATTAACACTTTAGCTTCTTTTTTTATATTAAAAAATATATTTTTCCCTTTATTTTTTGTACATTCAAACTTTAAGCTTGGGGTGATTAGAGCACATCAAGCAGCTGTTGCTAACACTGTTCAAAAACTTATTTTTGTCATTTGAAAAAACAGTGTTCATTTAAACAACCTAACAGTACATCACTCACAGTCACCCCATCCCATATCCCTGTATATAATATTAAAGTTTGGCATGTACCAGTTAGGCCTGTTATAGCTGATAAACTGACCTGATGTATCCTCTGTGGTAACTTTATTTTTTTTTAAAGTCTTTATGCCATTGTTAATAGGAAAATGAAAATAGTTAGTATGACTTCACACAACAAGAAAATGATACACTACTTATAAACTATTCAAAAAACAGTAAGCTATTTAGTAGCTGCCTAAACACACTTAGGCCTTACACAATGAGCTGCATAAACAGATATAGCTGGTACATTCACATCAAACTCTTCATTTTTGTCAGGCAAGGGAGTAATGTCTGTTCTGACAATTCAGAGAATAATCTCAAGCTTTGATATCCTTGGCCTCCATTAGGTCGCAACAACAAGGTAAGCTGGATAAAAGACAATTTGCTTCGACTTTCATATCAATTCTCTTTAGATCAGGAATTCCATTTGGTTTGAGTGGAAAATCTTTGTTACCAGTGCAGAGCCATAGCAAGACCATTCTGTAGGTATATATGTCTGTAGCAGCAGAAGCAGGTTGTCTCTTTTTTTTTGAGCATGTAATTTTTATTGAACTTTCAGTGAACACATAACAAGAGCATTCAAAGTAAATAAGAGCATACAGTATCAAAGTAGTGAAGGTACATACATGAGTCAGTGTGACAAGTTTACATGCCTTTCCGTGCACGTACCTATAGTATTAAGCTTAGGATTCAAGTCAACTGCACAATAACAGAACAAAACATGAAGAAAGAAAACTAGTATCACTACATGGATTACGAGAAAGCATGGCATGTAATATCGCTAATACCTGCCTTAGCAGATGTTCCGTATATTCGGAGTATACCAATTTCATGTGGGACAAATCTAATGTCAAGGGTTGTCTTGTAGGTATGTATGAAAAGCAATCCGAAAATTGAGCATGTGTTGATGAGGGCACCATGGGTACATGTTACACTAATGTCAACCCAGGATCCCCTCTAGGAGTGCCTAGAATCCAAAGCCCCCAAGGTGTTTAAGAGTTTGGCATTGAGGTACCACGTGGATGTTTGGAAGCCCGACATGATGTCACGAAGCTGGTCTGGGGGTAGTGTCTCAACGAGGAAGGGGGACCATGTGGAGAAGAAACGATCTATGCGCTTCTCCTCATTATGTGTGTCAGCCTTGTCAAGGAGCATAAGCTTACGGAGGGTGGTTTGCAATTCCTCTATCGTGGGGAGTGCTTTACCCGACAGGGAATTCATGTATCCTGTAACCTGAGTCCATAGTGATTGTATCAGGGGGCAAGACCAGATCAAATGTATGAAGTCGGGGTGGTGTATGTGAAATTTGGGGCAATGTTGTAGCCAATGTAGCGATGCAGAAGCAGGAGCAAAGTTGAAGGTGTAGTTATCCGGTGGAGCAATTTAAATTCACTGATGATGTGACTTCTAATGTGTTGCCACACCCGTAGTATACTGTCAAAAGTGTCTTCCAGTGGGTTGCCTATCAATTGGGCCTATAGGTGTACAAATCCAGGGATGTGGTCGTCAGGTTGTTGTTGAATATCTCGAAGAGCAGGATATAGATTGGACAGGGATAATTTGCAAGGTGAGGGAGTTAGCATTCTTTTGAAGGTTTGAGAGGAAGGGTTGTCTCTTTTAATTCATGAGATATGATCATTTGTAAGCATTTAAGTTACAGTGTTGCCTTCCTTGCCTGTCGCGTTTGCTAAAAACAGCACAATCACAGGTCAGGTTTCTGCCCTTTCTATCTTGTTTAAAAAACCATAGGCCTCTTATTTCTTGATTTAGACCGAATCAGCACAGATCAGCAGCAAAACAGATCTGCTACTTGTGATTCTACTAGCATGTGGTCTTGCCATCTTTTCTACCGCATTCTTTGTTCCAGGACTGGGATGCATAGGAGTCACCTGAACTCACCTGTTGGTTGATATAGCACCTACAGGATATTTTCATGCACAGCCATTTAATCAAGCTCATTTAGCTTGCTCAGACCAACAATTGTTTCCTGAGCATTAGTTTAATTTCCTAGCACCAAGCTCTAGCCCGGGTTATTTCCTGCATTCATGTTTCTCCATTTACTGACTTCAGCTTGTAATTGACTACACTATGTGAACACCTGGCATTTTGCTTATCCCTGCTTCTGATATTGCCTATCAACTATGTACCATGCTATGGTTCTATTCCTGATTAGCTGGCACCTGCCCAGGTGTGTCTGAGAGCCTCGACCTGGTACAACCACCAGGAAAGTCCCTCACTGCTTGCAGGGGGCTCTGGTGAAGATCTGGTGTGTGTTCCTGGACTATGCACCTTGTCCCTTTTAGGGTTAACACTCTCTCCAACGTACAGATAGCACAGAGGGTCCACTATCCATTTTTCTGTGACAATCTGGTTCTCCCTATACGTTACAAAGGGCCTTATCAACCCATGATAGACATTCCTCTCTCTTTGTCTCTACTCTCACCTACAAGGTGGTATTTCTTGTAAGCATCACCTCTGCAGGTAAATGACAGATTTTTTTTTTGTAAAGCAATGCACTATCACCGTTTCATTGTATTGATCGGACGTTTCCATTCTGAGGCTTTCTAACAGTTTCTACTTTAGATGACCTTCCAGTCCTTTAGATGTCTTCTTGACTGCCATTAAATCATCAACATTTGGATTTTTATTGACCCAATGTAATAATCATTTTGAATTCAACACTGTATAAATACTTTCATTAGATGGCTCCAGAAAGAGAACTCTCTTCATTGATTTGCTTTATAACTCTCTTATATGTTTTATATATTATTTCCTGTTCACTTTCATTGGTTCTTTGAGGGAGACTTCCAACTCCTTCGAAAAGTTAGCGTCCGCCTTTTCCATTATATCAATACCCTCCACATTTGCAGAAGACTGCAGGGATGCAGTTCAGGCCAAATCAAAATGTTGTTTTACATTAAAGAAACATGTGCAGATAATGCCAGCAGAACTGCTTGTAGCCATTACCTTTGAGAGGCCAGTGTCTGAGCCTAATTCTGCAAGAAACCCATTTTTTATTTGTGCATAGGGACAAAGGTCAGTTTAGGTCAAGGATTTCCTGTTTTTATAAAGGTAGTATTTAGGTTGCATTGCAGTCCCTGTCTGTGTTTGCTTCACTGGCACGGGCAGTCCTACTAGAATAAAAAATGATAATAAAAAATAAAACAAATGTAATAGTAATATAAACTGACACATACAGGGTTTTTAGCAAAG
Source organism: Nanorana parkeri (assembly GCF_000935625.1). Taxonomy (NCBI): domain Eukaryota; kingdom Metazoa; phylum Chordata; class Amphibia; order Anura; family Dicroglossidae; genus Nanorana; species Nanorana parkeri. The sequence continues at coordinate 30,078 of NW_017308954.1, forward strand.
CTGGAATTAGGACGCTAGTCATTGGGATGATTTAGACAATGCAGCAGCACTGCAGAGGTCTGTGGACCAGCCCTTGGGGGGCAGCCAAAATATTCCACTGACTGCTCATAGCCAGTTGTTTGAGATATTGTGGGATCAGCTGAGGAGGAACACAAGAGCCGCACCATAAAGGCAAATGACTGCTCTGTACCATAGAGCAGGAGGAGAAGGAAGACACGTGCACATAAGCAAATAAATACAACAAAAAGGCTAGAGCGCACTCACTGCTGGGTAAAAACCTTTTTAGGCTATATGAACGTGTGCTATAAAAACGTGAGTAAACAGGAGTACAGTGTGCAGGCTCTGTCAAAAACAGGGAGAGGAACCCTGTGAGTACACAAATAAAATCACAAAATGAAAAAGCGCCACTACTGTAGAGAAAATACTCACGTTATTGTTGTCAGCATATCGCGTGTCAGCTGGTCTAACAATGCCGGAGAGCAGTCTGAGAACTGTCAGGGGTGATCGTTTGAACACCGCGGTCTCAGCTGGCCAGGCTGAGCCGTGGCTGCATGAGTATAAGGCGATGTCAATGCCGGACCGTTCGGGGACCCCAGGAGTCTGTACGAGCGGTATCTCGAAGATGTCAAAAACAAAGGGGAGTGAAAGAGATGGACAAGGATAGTGTCCAATGCTGGCTCTCTGGCATTGTCACTGATGCCAAGCAAATTATACTTTCCTGAAACACAACTTCTAGCTTAAAGGTATCTCCCAAGCAAGTATTTTAAAGAATTGTTTTTTTTTGCATCTCACCCTTGAAGTTGCATTAAAAGAAGGACCCTTTCCCATTGCATGCTTAATGTTTAATTTTTCTTTAGCGTTGGTCTATGTCCCTCATAGCATTGCCCAACCCCTTCATGCCTTTTTTTAATCTTTTGCCTATTAGACTTGAAAATGGCCAGATCTAATTTTCAAGGCACTGGTCATTCTACTTTAGACTTGTGCGCAGTCAAAAAATTTGCTCCGTTTCGGAATATCCGTTATTTCGTATTTCGTAATTTGTGTCCGAAACTCAATTTGGATTCGTACGAAATACGAATTTTCGTTAGTTTCTACACATTTTCGTAACTTTATGAACATTCGTTATGATTAAGTTAAAAAGCAAAAATTCCTTTGTTAATATTGGAGTCGATGTGGTAGTTGTTTTTTTATCCGAAATACGAATTCCGTTAATGGATTACGGATCCGAATTTCGTATTTCGGATTTAAAAAAAACTACCATCAACGCCAAAAAAAATTTACTTTGCTTTTTAACTTCAATATAACGAATGTTCGTAACGGAACGAAAATACGTCAACGGAATTTCATATTTCCTGCCTGTATTGTAATGCAACTGTCAGCAGCAGAAGAGAAAACCTCTCATTGGTCAACCAAACGAAATACGAATTCCGTTAACGGATTCCGTATCCGAATTTCGGATTTAAAAAAAAACTACCATCAACTCCAGTATATTACAACGGAATTTCGTATTTCCTGCCTGTGTATTGTAATGCAACCCTCACCAGCAGCGGATCCGTATTTCGGATTTAAAAAAAAATCTTGTCATGTTGTTCAACCTCATTTACAGGGGTAATATTAGTTCCTGTTTCAAAGAAATTCGGATCCGAAATTCATTAACGGAATTTCGTATTTCAGATATAATTCAGAAACTGCAATTCGGATTTCGGATGCTCCCGAATTTACGAATTTCAGGAAAATTCGTACGAATTTCGATTCGTAACGAAACGAATCGCACATGTCTATTCTACTTCGACTTCTTCAGGATTTGGTTTTATGTTTGCAATTTTTTAACTTTACTATAGAACCTTCAAAACCAAACACAGACATATTTGCAAGTGATCCATGAGCTAGTGGCAGGTTGAACAATGTTTTCTTCTTGTCCCAGCTTCTGGAATGACCTCCCAACAATCCCAACAATACCCACAGCTTGTATACCTGCGGCTCCCCCATACCTCTTGATCGATGACCACCAATCAGATAAGGCCTCCTGTGTCTACACTGGCTGCATACATTTAACTATTTCCTGGAACTATTCTTCCCCAACTTAATTAGGCGCTTTGTTAATTTTATTTTTCTGGATACCATCTTGCAAGATGCACATTGTTCTGTGTCATAACATTAAAGATGGCTATGCTTATTATTGATTAAAAAATACCCATAAATAAGGGAGAACTGGTTTAAGCAGTAATGGGCTTTTGACCTTTGTACAAATATAATGACAAACAATAGAAGGATGATTTTATTTTCACAAAAATAACAAAAAAAACAAATTCACAAAAATAAATAAAAGGATGTTTATGAATAGTGTCCTCTTATTTCTCCCAAATGTATTCTTAATTGTAAGGTCTTTTTACTTTTTCATTAGGTTGAAAAGATTACATAGAATCTCACTTATGTCATCACTGTCATGGTTAATGGCCTTACATCACAAATAAATGCAATAATTATTATCCAGCTTCGTGTACCAGAGTTTTTTAAAACATGACTCAAAAACCATGGATTTCCATTTTACACTCCATTTCATATTACTGTAATCAAATAATTAAACTATTATTTATCAGGAGAAAATGTACCTGGAATAAATAGTTTCTGCTTTGTAATTGGCAGCAGTAGAATTAAAGAAAAAATAAAAGAAAGCAACATTTCCCTATGCAGAAAACGGCTAAATAGGAATAATAGCTTAATGTATTACACTGTGGCAACAGCTAACCTACAATTATGGTATGATTTTATCCATTATTATAACCTGTTTCATGTTCTAGTCTATAGTGATTTTACTTGAGTTATCAAAGATGTGATTCGTGAACATTGTTTCATACATTTATTATTGATCTAATAATATCATTTAATTAATAATGCTCCAATAATTCCAAAAGTGACCTGCACTCTTCTACAAAAATGTAAAAACAGTGCTTTCATTTAATTTGAAACATTCTGAATTATAGGTGATTCTTTGTCAAACTAAGAGCATGATACTCAAAGCTTGGCAAGGAACCATCTATTGCTCACTTCACTTTTAGAATTTTTGCAAGTGATGGCCCCACTATTCTAGGGGGCCGTAATCTGCACAAGGCATTAAAGAGATCTGTGTATATGCTTTTTTGAATGCACTGTTATTAATGCTCAGATTTTTCCCTTTACGATGCTAGCATTGAACTCTCAAAACATATTCACTAAATGGAAAGGCAAAACTAACTAAATTAAAGAAAAATGTACAAAATATGGTTTTCCCCAGCTACTAAGTGAAACAGTTTGGCAAACCAAACATGCTACCTTGATATCATCCTTTTAGCATCAGGCCAGCTTAACACAAGTTTAATTCTGGTCTTTGACTTCCCCCAGAACAGATCACTTCTAATAGTGATCTATTTCTGGCTCCAATCAGCCAGCAACAGCTTACTATAGCAGAGATCTGTTGCTGCAGGTAGGTGCAGGACAGAGCTGTGACAGTTCTGCCCAAGCTTTTTTAGAGCCTTTAGAGGAAGTGTCATGACATTACTCATGATGTCACTTGCTTCAAAATTCTGTTTACATTTGCTTTTACAGTGCGCTCCTATTTAACTCACTGTAAAAGCATCAGGAGCCTAAGAGCTGATCTTTTCAGCTCCTGGGCTTAGCGTTGGATGCTGGTACAGTGGACTCCAGGTGTTAACAGCTGTTGTGGGAGGCTGATGTTTCAAGCATTCATTGTGTTTAAAGAAAATGTTTGGGCAGCTTACAGTGGTAACGCTTTTGTCAGGATGCAGAAGAGCACCATAGAAATACAACTAAACTTACTAAAATAGTTTTATGAGATGTGAAACATTGGTAAATCTACTGGCTACAGAGTAACATGAAAAGTCGATCTGCAAGTGAGCACTGTCCATTTTAACTGCTTGAAAGCACCTTCCTTTGACAGAATTTACTCTGTAGCAGTACTGTTACAGTACAATGTACATAATTTAAAAACCGTGCCACTTCTTGTTGTGAGGAGTTATATAGGTGACTGTGCTGTGTCTACAACACATACTGATGCAGGCTCAGCTGACAGCGGAAGAATTTGTTGTGATTTATCCGCTAAAAAAGTATTCATACGATGACTACTGCACTGCCAAGAAAGGTATTCTTATGTTAATATATGTGCTAAAATTCTGAACATCATCTGCAGAGACCTAGAAGAAAAATGACAGAGCATTAAAACTTTGTGGGATTTGTTGAGAAAGATAATTTTATTAAAATATGTCGGAACGATGCCTCTCCTATAATCCCAAAACAAGACACAGTGTAATTTTTGATAGAAGTTTGTGGAGTGGTGTGAAAGCGCAGAGGTGTAATAATGTTTCTCAGGTTCCTACTGTTTAAACCCTTTGGCTGTTTTTGTTTTCAACTTGAAGGAAAATATATGCAGACACTGAAGTAGTAACACTGATACATGCAATGCTGATGATAAGCCACAGGCAATAATGAGCATATGCTAATAATAATAGGATGCCAGGCAAATCATTTGTCAAACAACTTATTGTCTTGGTTCTAATTGATCCAAGTAGCTTTGTCAGTTGGGATGTAAACCAGATTTAGATGGTAAACTAGCAAAAATAAAAGTAGTTTCTCACTACAGTATTTCAGAAATGGGCACTTTTATTATATTTGCTACTCTCTTAGCTGATGTAAAAACATTGGGCTCCATATGTTAAAAACAATAGAAAAGAAATTCTGTAATTAAAAAAACAAACACAAAACAATAATTATGTTGTTTGTGTTGGGGTTGTCCCAGACCCTACTTTACCACTGTGTCCTTTACAAATAGTTTACAAAGGGCACAGATAGTTTTTTTTATTTTTTGTCTGTTTTTTTTCTTCAGAGAGTCACTATAAGGGGATGTTGTAAATCTTCCGTTGGGTGTACAGGTAACCATAGGCTACCAATGCTGCCTTATATTTGTGATTGGTGGGCTTTTCCAAGGTAAGAGAATGTATGTCTCATGCATGATGTGTTGCAGTATAGTGTAGTAGAAACCAGAGAAGTAAGAGGTTGTTTTTAGAACTTTCTGGGGACACTGCAGAAAAAAGTCACCATGTAGATGATGTTCATAATCCGCATTCTGATGATTATGACACCATTGGCTGTGCTTCTCCCAGGGGTTTTCAAGTGTTCTTTATCTGCATAATTGAGGAGAGAAAGTAAAGGTTCTAGTCTTCTATGCAAAGTGAGTAGCTTGAAGAAAAGGTGTTTTTGTATTATTGAAGTTGCCACTGCCATTGATGTTGAAGTTCAAACTACCTACTCTTTTTGTCATTGATAAGAACGTTATAGTAAAGAGAGTGTTCGTTGATCAACAAACAGTAGTTGTGTTAACTCCAGTTGCTCCTTCCGACCACACCATAAATAATGACCTGTCTAAATGTAATGGAGGCTACTCCATTTTAGAGATCCCCAGTCATGGAAATTAAATCTACTCATAAGGGTCTGGCCTATGCTGCAAGCTGTTGAGCATCAAAATCAGAACACAGAGCAGAGAGAACTACTCAGAAAAGGTCATAAAACATGCAGTACTGGAGAGGCCAGGACAAGAAAGCATTCACATTAGGAAAGGCTATCAATGCAGATGTAGGTGTCAGCAGGATCAGGGAAATTTGGCATAAAAAGGTAAAATGGTCTAGACAGGCTGAGAATGGGTAGAAACTAAGAGACAGGTGAGCTGGGAGATGAATAATTCAGGAATAGGAATTTGGCAATTATACAGTAACCAGGAACACTCAGAGACTAGGGGGTTTATTCACAAAGCTGCCGAAGGATCTGGCCGTAGCTTCGGCCGATCCTTAGGTGTGACAAGAACAGCAGACAGAAAATAAACAGCATTACAGAAACACATGCAAGCACACCTTAGGAACTGCAATTAGAACACTACAATGAACCACCAAAGTATGGACACTGATGCCACACCTAAGCATATGTTCAGCCAACCTGAATGGAGAAATACACAGGAAAGAGGCTTGGAGTGCGAGAAAAGCAAAAAAGTACTGCAAGAGGGAACAACTAGAGAAACTGAACAGGCAGATAGCTGAACACAGGAAAGACAGGAAGAACCTCAGCAAGAGCAACAGCTGGATAGCCCAACAGAAATAGTCAGATAGCTGGACACAAGAAAGGCAAAAGAAACAGTAGCAAGGACAATAGGTGTACAGCAGGACCCAAGGGCAAGAGGAGTAACAGAACAGAAAACTAAAGAATCACAGGAGCAGTGCTTCACACCAGTCAAGCACACGGCAGCAAGCTGCAACACAGATGAGTCCAGCCAGGCAAACCCTTCAATGGTAGGTTCCTGACTCTTCCCAGCATGATATTTTGAACAACACTCAAATACCATTGAGGAATAACTAACAGCATCAAGGGTGAAGTCATCAAATTGTCTCAGACTCTCAATCTCTAACAACAGATAAGTAAAATGTGTTAAAGCTAAACAAATGTTGTGTAAGCTTTTTAAAGTTAAAAATACCCGAGCCGAAGTGAACAGAGCCGAACGACGTTTGGCTATTCACTCCGCCTCTGTGCGGCTGCCTTTGGTCAGCCGAACTTGCTCTGCATGCATGGCTGAGCTGAAGTGCAGAAGGAATTCGACTCAGCCGACCCAACATCTGGATCGGCTGAGCCGAAGCTCCTGCAGTTCTCTCGGTGCTGTTCGCCCTTATTCTCATAGGGGCAGAACGGCAGTGAGTGAATAGCCGAATGCGGTCAAGCGGCATTTCGCTCGGCTATTCTGCTCGCTACCTCCGAGGTAGCAATCAGAATAGAAATAAATGTAAGCAAATGAAAAAAAATGTTTAAAAATTATTTAAATAAATGTAAAAAAAAAAAATAGTTAAGAAATTAACTGGGAGGGTGCTTCTCCAGGGTCGCCCCTGGAAAAGCACCTTGCCCCCATGCCGATAGGGAGAAGGGTTTGTGGGGGTGCGGGCAGGGTCTTATTCACATCGGAGTACCCCCTTAATAAAGGGGCCACCAGATGCGCCCCCCTTGTGGATGAGTAAGGGGTGCCTATACCCCTACCCATTCACTAAAGGGTTAAATCAAAAGTGTGGAAAATACGGCACACTTTAGAAAAAATCCTTTAATTGCAAAATAAAAAGTATTTTATTAATCCCTCCCCAAATAAAAAAAATGTTTTAATCCAAAGACGTATTCCAAAGGTCAATCAGGACATCCCGCGTTGTCCACGACTACGACGACTCGGAAAAATATATTTTTTTGATTATTAATAATAATAATAATACTTAAATAATAATTCTCATTATACGGCTTTCATTACCACCTCTATGATGATACTCAGATCTACCTCTCCTCAGCGGATCTTTCCCCCAATCTGTTGGCTCGCGTAACTGATTTCCTATCCGCTGTTTCAAAATAGATGACTACCCGCTTTCTCAAACTGAACCTCTCTAAGACTGAACTCCTCATGTTTCCTCCCTCAAAGGCTACCCCTATATCCATCTCTCTTCAGGTTGATGGAGTAACCATTTCCTCTACTCCGCAGGCATGATGCCTTGGTGTGCTTCTTGACTCTGACCTCTCCTTTTCCCCTCACATTCAGTCTATCACAAAATTGTCATTTTCATCTGAAATACATCTTTCGAATTCAACCTTTTTTCACTGAAGAAACCACCAAAATGCTTGTCCATGTGCTAATTATTTCCCGACTTGACTACTGCAACCTTCTTCTCATCGGACTGAAACGTGCCCAGATTGCCCCCTTCAATCCACCATGAATGCTTTAGCCAGACTCATCTACCTTACCTCTCGATACTCTCATACGATACCCCTCTGTCAATCTCTGCACTGGCTTCCTGTTTCTTTTAGGATACACTTCAAACTTCTCAGCCTTACCTACAAAGGTCTGCATAACCGCTCACCGTCTTACATTTCATCCTTAATTAGAAGATATATTCCAAATCGGCCCCTTTATTCCACTAATGACCTGAGGCTATCCTGCCCTCTCATCCGCACATCCAACTCTCATCTACAAGACCTCACCAGGGCTGCCCCCACCTTATTGGATTCTCTCCCACGCCACATCAGGCTCTCACCATCCCTACAAGACTTAAAAAAATCCCTCAAAATGCATCTCTTTAGAGAAGCGTATAGGGTTGATTTCTCACCCTATACAACCTTCCCGTCTGCTCCCGTTTCACAGTACTCCCACTGCTAAATGCCAGATCCTAAAATGAGTACATTGTACTGCTCTGAAACTTCACATGCCGGTTTCTGGCCTCCCCAACGCCTGTTATTTGAAGAATTTGTGTAGTTTTAAGGTTAGCTCTTTAAGTGACATTAAAAGACTCTCGCCATGCAGAAGGGCATTTTTAAAAATAATTGTATGCACTTACATATCCCCCCATAGCAGTACCCATCTACACATGCCCTTTTAATGCAAATTTGCATTAATAAAGGTCAAGAACAAATAAAAACAACATTTGGCCAGGTTCACTCATCACTAGATCTGAACAGGTTTATATTCAAAGAAAACCAAAGGATACCTTTGACCCATATTGTCTATTGCTAGCTGTTGGCAAATCAGGTGGTGGATCATTATCGGTAGGATCATTAATGGTATTGCTGACATTATATGAATAACAAAGTACCAATAAATATAATGCCATTTTACTGAAGCATAATTCTGTATGCTTCTCCTTGCAATGCGTATTCTTTGCAAAGTGAAATCTCCCCACATTCACTAAGCTAATGGAACATTTTCCTGCAAAGTGAAAATTCCTTTGCAAACTTAACAGCCTATTATTAGCATGTTCCTTCTCAGTACATATGAATGCAGGAAACCTGATTAGCCTATCACTCCCTCTTCTTATCTGAGTGCTGCTGTATACTAGATGCATTTAGAATGCACCTTATGATTTTGAAGTACGTGACTGCATTAATTAACTGCCTGGAGTTCAGCTCTGATTATATTAAATACAAATGTGAAATGATGATGGATGAGGGACCTGTTGACATGCTCTTTGCCTTGAGCTGGCCAATATGTTTAAACAGTCTTGTTTGCAAAGATGTTTGAATCCCATGAACCAAAGTGAACATTCAATATTTTGAAGAATAATAAGAGAATTAAATGACTCTCTTTTAGAAGAGTATGCAAATGAATATTCCGCAAGGAGCAAATCACCTGAAGGCTTGCAGCTGCATTCACATGTAGCATTATGGTAATGATGTGCTGTTCACATAGCTCTAGAGCAAACTTGGATCTAGTCAAGCTACGTGCGCATTTGTTTGTTTTTTTGCACAATGTTTAAAAATGCATAACGTATTCCAATGTTCCACTCATTGATAAATCCTGTAAACAATATTGCATTAATAATAGAAAACCTTGCTAAAATCATAAGAAATAAAAAATAAAAGACATACACGGTATTAAAAAATTCATTTTTGGAAATGTGTAAAATAGGTCAATACCTGTGAGACAAAGAACTTGATGGATAGAGTAATATAATTCAATAGACATCATTATAAGAAAAGAACCAGAGATAATCATGGCCTAAACACAAGAGACAAACAAGCGTATAATGAGAGATGGGAGCCTGGAAGGAAAGAAAGAAAATGTTATACAATAGTTCATATACAGGACTTGGCAGTTGGAACAAGAATTGCATCTGTATACACCCAGAATGAATTCCAATAATGCAAATTGTTTTTTCATGCTGGTGGAAGACGAGTTTAGCTTGTAGCAATGCGAGATATCATCAAGATTTCGTGAATTGTTGGAAAAAAGTACTAGCTTCTGTGAAATGGGGTCAGAGTTCAAACACCATGAAAAAAAAATGTTGACACATTAGCCACACTTTCTGGAAACTTAAAAGAAGACTGTACTTTTCCTAAAAAGTTGATAAAACATATACAATTGTTACACAAACTATTTTGTAAAAAAAATAATACCTTTCCAATTCACTCTGAAGTCTTTGTAACTTTCTAAAACTGTCAAAGAACTCATGCATTGCTTCCTTGCAATATGGCAGTCTGGAAGCGTCCTGGTGTTAAGAAATCCAGCAGAAATTTTAATTTCCTGCTTGTCTGATTGGCTCACTGTTTTTCTCAAGTGTGTGGAAGTCAAATTTTATGAATCCTTTTAAACAGAAGTTTCATTTTTGTGCTCCAATAAGAAACAAAAACTTAGAGCTTAAACGTCTGCAAAGGACAAAAGCATCAGCCATAAAACAATATGTCATACTTGACCATAGTAAAGCACAACCATAAATGATCATATTTCAGGTCTATCTTTTGCTTTTGGGTTTGTTTTTGCATACTTATCTGCCAGTTTTATCTAGAAGCTTGAATGTGTCAGCACTGAGTCCAGTTAGCAAAGTAATATAGCATAGGCATGATATATTTCTATTATACAGTCACCATTTTAGGACTAGCTTCATGAAATTTAAAATAATAGGTCCAGGAATTATGTTTTTACAGGTGACAGAACCTTGCATTAACAGTTTCTTCACAGTAAGATTAGTTGTCATGGCATTCTACTGTTACAATCAAGGCAAACGAGGCCAGGGCAGGTACCTGCTTTTCACTAATGTTAATTTTCAAATAAGTCCTTATGTTTCTGTGGAGATCCTTAGATTCTGGACCCAGGTTATACACAGGATCTTGACTTATCTCAAATTTGTGATTATGCCCCTCTTCTCCCTGCATTAAACCCCACCTCTATAATTCGGTGTTCAAATAACAAAGCTTATTGGGTAGTCTTGAGAAGGAAGGTATAATCTTAATTTTTAGAGACATCAAGGCCTTGTGTATAGATGAGGCCAGAGATCCAAGGGATTCCACAGGGATAGGAATTGATTGGTAGGCCAACACAAGTACCTTCAGATATCACAAAGCACTGTTTCCTCATTTTTTGGCCAGATCATATTAACTTAAAGAAAACCTGTGCCCAGACTATGGACATTTAACAATTCACATATTCTTAACACACAGTAAAAGGGCTTTGAAACAAGTACTATCTCACCTCTCTAGCTACTTGTCCTCTGAAGTATTTATTTTTCAAAGACCCTCAAGGATCACAACAAAGGCTCTAAAATCAAGTTTACTTTGATTCCTAATGGCTTGGAAACACTTACTGGTTGTTTACACTAGGGGCCTGGCAGGCTGCCAGGATTCTACTCTTATAGAAAAGTTAAGATTTCATTGCTTCTGTTGTGCATTATAAAACTGAATTTCTCTCTGATTCCTATAGATAGAAGGGTGAATGATGGATTATTTACAGTGTTTTTTGTTCAGAATATGAAAATATTTCAGTGTACATAGTCTGGGCACACATTTATCTTTCTGAACCTCTAAAAGTGGTGCTATGTCTTTATTATTAGTGAAGCTTGCATCAGAGGGTAGAGTTGGGACATCTGCTTTGGGTAAGGTTCTGTTGCACTGGAAAAGCAAGGAGTGGAATAAACGTGAGTTCACCATGTCATTTTATTTTACAAAATGTGTCTAAAACATTATTTGATTCTTAATGGACAGAGTTTCATGTTCCAGAGATTCCATGCAAGCGCAGTGTATAGTTCACAAACTGTACGAGAAGGGCACGCAAGAGCAGTGCATGGTAGTTGAACTGGACAGGAGCTGTGTGTAGTTGGAGAAGTTAATGGCTGTGAGAAAAGGATGCAGGTGCAGTGTGGGAATGTAAGGATCGTTGAGTGGCAGCGCATGCGCGGAAGGTCCTTAAGTGTAGCTGACCGACTGGCAGTACCCGGATGCGACGTCAGAGGTGCGCGCGGTCGATGAGTTCTCAGTGTCGACAGAACAGGACCCCACCTGAAGCTCCTCCCACTGGACCAGCGCCGACTCGCCGTTACTCTCCCAGTAAGTTAAAAAAAAAATCATAGCGCAAGCTTCGGCGCTATGTATCGGGGCATTTTGACAAGTACAAGTACTTGTCAAAATGCCCTGTATTGGGCCCGATTCCGATGCTAGCATCGGTATCAGGACATCCCTAATATATATATATAAAACAAATCACTTTTTAATAGAATAAGCATCACAGATTTTTTAGTTTACCATGTGTCCTAGAAATCTTGGCTGTTTTGCCTGGACCTGTTCCTCTCTGATACACATTGTGGCAAGTAATACAGCACAGAGCATACACAGTTCCAGGTACACAGATTAAGTGCCTAAAAATTGTCAAGCTTTTATATGAATTACAATAATTGATGTTTTTAGCAAGCACATTTATCAAGCCAACATAATGAATTCTTGACACTGACCAACAGTTTAATTCCCTTCATCCACCATAAAAGAATTTATCCAAATTTTAATAGAAACAAAACACTGGTAATGTCCTGTGGGTGATAGTAAACTTACAGAAGCTCACATTAAAGCATCAGGTGTTGATTTTACAGTTGGTATTGTGAAGCAGTAATGGTGTTGATCATTAAATAAATAAATAAAATATTTCAGGTCATATGCACTAAAGAAAGAGCATCACTGCCATTTGTGTCTGGTAAATAATTACAATTGGGTTGCCAATTGCAGGTTTTATCACATATCTTAGTAGCAGCCCAGAGCTCTTTCTGTTTTAAAGGGAACAGCATATTGAGCTTTAGATATTGTACATGTCTATCTGTGTGACATCTCACCATAGCTGAGAAGTGGGTGTTATTAAAACTCAATCTTACAAAGTCACTGTTTACTAGCAAACACACACGCAAGGTATAATTGCAAGCATATTTCCTGACATTTGGGTTTTTGTGAATAATCTGCAAATTAGCAGCGGGTGCTTTTACCTGATGGTTTCCAGCATGTTCATGGGACTATATATATATATATATATACTAGACTGGACTTCCAGCCAAACAACTTAATGCAAGGCTGAAACATAAATACTCTAACTGCCAAAGCATTAGCAGTTCTGGCCAGCCATTCTTGTGTTTCTTACACATCTGTCACACTGCTTTACCAGCAAGTTCTGATGATATTAATTGAAGGGCTAATAAGCAGGTTGGAGGCAGGGAGACATGAATTGCTGAACTATATATATGTGTGTCACCTGCTTGGTTATGCAGAGTAGCAGACGTGTGTAAATTACATGACTGGCAGAACAGAGTAAAATATATCCTTTTAGTAGGTAAGAGCAGATGCTTAAATGTATTTCTAAAGTGTGTTTAGATATTTGCTTGGATATTTAAAGGTATCTTTAGACAATTCTTTGGCTTCTTTGTTTATTTCCTATAAAGTAGAAGGGAAGGCTAAAATAACCCACATTTAAAATTTTGCCTTCCTATCGCTCATATAACAGCTGCATACTGTTTGTATGAAATCATAGTGTCAGTACCTTTTTTTAAAATCTTCTTCCTAGGGGTCACATGACTGCAAAGCTCTGGCTCCTCTGTGTCAATGAATGTCTCAAAAACAGGCTGAACTACACTGTTTGTCCATTTTCAGTGGGAGAATGAGGTCCCTCACACCAGTCCAGTCACAGCATCTGCCCAGAGTACTTTTTTTGGCATATTTCTGGAACTCAGATTTATGCGACTGGGAAATTTTGGGATGCATTCGTCTGGGCAAATTCTGTAACCACCCATAATACTCTGCACCCCTTTACCTGGGCACCAGACTTAGAAGAGCCAATAATGGATAACCTTAATGGATAACCTAGCACACCCAAAATAAAATGTGGGGGTTCAGAGCAGTTATAGTGTCAGTATATTAAACGTCTGTTTTCCCCTGTTTCTCTGAGGATCGCTTTGATTTATTGGCCTCCAGGACCGGTATCACACTTCCTTGACAACTTCTCTGCCTGGCTACCCTATTTTCTTTCCTCAGAAACACCTACTGTCTTGGTGACTTTAATGTCCCTGTCAATATTATTAACACCACAACCTCTGAGCTACTCAACCTAACTTCATCATTTGGCCTAACACAATGGACTAACTCTTCTACTAACTCTGATGGCAACATCCTTGATCTAATATTCTCCTACCTCTGCACTCCCTGCAATCTCACTAACACCCATTTTCCACTCTCTGATCGCAACCTTGTCAGATTCACACTCTCCCTCTCAGAGGCGGCTCTAGAGTTTGCGAGGCCATAGGCGAAACCTAAACATGAGGCCCCACTCAGGCCTGTGGGGTCTTACCAGGGCTCTGTGGGGTTAAACCAGGCTGGTGAGTCCCTGGTGAGACCCCATAGAGCCCTGAATAAATTAGGGCTCTGAAGGGTTTTACCAGGGCTCGGTGCGGTTTCACCAGTCTGGTTAGACCCCTCAGTGCCCTGCTGAGACCCCAAAGAGCCATGGTTAAACTAGGGCTCTGTGGGGGTCTCAGCAGGGCTCTGTGGGGGTCTCACCAGTCTTGGTGAGACCCCACAGAGCCGTGGAGAGACCCTACAAAGCCCTGATTTAATCAGGGCTCTGTGGGGTCTCGCCAGGGCTCTGTGGGGTCTAACCAGCTTGGTTAGACCCCACAGAGCCCTGGTAAAATTCCAAAGAGCCCACCAGGGTAGGGTCCCAACATGGTTCTGTGGGGTTAAAAAAGGGCTGGTGAGACCCCAAAGTGCCCTGGTGAGACCCCACACAGGCCCGGTTAAACCAGGGCTCTGTAGGGTCTCACCAGCACCAGGGCTCTGTAGGGTCTCATCACCAGCCTGGTTAGACCCCTCAGAGCCCTGGTGAGACCCCAAAGAGCCCTAGTGAGACTTCAAGAAGCACTGGTAAAACCAGTGCTCCGCAGGGTCTCACCAGGACTCTGTAGGGTCCCACCAGCACCAGGGCTCTGTAAAGCTCTCTACGGTCTCACCAGGGCTCTTTGGGGTCTCACTAGAGCATCAGGGCTCTGTGGAGCCTCACCAAGGTTCTGGGGAGTCTAACCAGCCTTGTTAGACCCACAGAGCCCCGGGCAGACCCCACAGAGCTCTGGTAAGACCCCACAGAGCCCTGGTTAAACCTGTAGGGTCTCACCTGGGCTGTGTATGGTCTCACCAGCACCAGGGCTATGTGGGATCTCACCAGCCTGGTTAGACCCCACAGAGCCCCGTGAGACCCCAAAGGGCCCTGATTAAATCAGGGCTCTGCAGGGTCTCATCAGGGATCTGTAGAGTTTTGCCAGGGCTCTGTAGGGTCTCGGCAGGGCTATGTAGGCTCTCACCACCCTGATTAGACCCCTCAGATGCCTGGTGAGACCCCACAGTGCCCTGGTTAAACCAGGGCTCTGTGGGGTCTCACCAGGGTGAGATGGGGTCTTACCAGCACTAGGGCTCTGTGGTGTCTCACCATGGCCTTAAAGGGGTCTAACCAGGCTGGTGTGACCCCTTTAGGGCCCTGGTGAGACCCCACATAGCCCTGGTGCTGGTGAGACCCTACACAGCCCAGGTGAGTCCCTACTGGTTAAACCAGGGCACTGTGGGCTCTTACCAGGGCTCTGTCTGGTCTCACCAGGGCGAGATAGGGTCTCACCAGCACCAGGGCTCCGTAGGGTCTCACCGGTGCTCTGTGGGGTCTCAACAGCCTGGTTAGACCCCTTCAGGGCCCTGGTGAGACCCCACAAAGCTCTGGTTAAACCAGGGCTCTGAGGGGGCCTCACCAGGGTAGCAGGGTTCTGTGGGGTCTCATCAGGGCCCTGTGGGGTCTAACCAGCCTTGTTAGTCCCGCAGAGCCCTGGTGAGACCCCTTTAGTGCCCTGATGAGACCCCTTTAGTGCCCTGATGAGACCCCTTTAGTGCCCTGATGACACCCTCTTAGTGCCCTGGTGAGACCCCTTTAGTGCTCTGATGAGACCCCTTTAGTGCCCTGATGAGACCCCCTTAGGGCCCTGATGAGACCCCACAGAGCCCTGGTTGAACCAGGGCTCTGTGGGTCTCACCAGGGCGAACTTCTCATTGGCTGGTGGGCGCCTATGGTCTGCACCAACGATCAGGTAACGGATGAGCTCTCAGCCCTGTCACTGTCAAACTGAGAGTCTCAGTTTGACAGCTACAGGGCTGAGAGCTGACAACGCTACCTGGCTGCCGTTCTGACAGGCAAACTAGGCAGCCGCAAGGCTCTCGGGAGCGCGAGGCCTAAGGCGACCGCCTAGTTTGCCTAATTAAAGAGCCACCTCTGCTCCCTCTCATCTGCCCCCCAACATTCCAACCAGCAAACTGCCACCCATAGCAAACTTCGCCACTTCAACCCCTCTCTTCTTTACTCTGCTGCAGACCACCTTTATGACAAAATAAAAACCCTTTCCTGTCCTTCCTCACCTATAGCGAGGGTTCTGACACAGGCGGCTTTATCCGGACCCCTTAGTTTGGAGCAGGGCACACGTCAGGGATGTCTCCTGTCCCCCCTGCTCTTCGATCTATCGATAGAACCTTTGGCGGCCCATTTCCTAAGTTCCCCGGACCTCCATGGCATCAAGGTTGGCAAATCCGAACTGCGCATTGCTCTATTTGCGTATGATATCCTACTTTTTACGTCCCAACCCAATGTAGATATAGAGGCTATTCAGACACTGTTTGCGCTCTTTAGGACCTTTACGGGTACGTTCTCTCATCCCTACCGCTCACTAGGATCCCAAAGTCCGAAGTGAAAAATCACTTTTTCACTTTGTCTGGTTTGTCTCGTCAGGTAGAAACCGGAGCTGTATGTCCTCTCGTCCCTACCGCTCACTAGGATCCCAAAGTCCAAAGTGAAAAAAAAACACTTTTTCACTTTGTCTCGTTTGTCTTGTCAGGTAGAAACCAAAGTCACTTTGGACTTTGGGATCCTAGTGAGCGGTCGGGACGAGAGGACGTACAGCTCCGGTTTCTACCTGACGAGACAAACGGCTTATAACATCAGAGTTCTGATAATTTAGGATCCTAGGGAGTTCTGAGGACGGAGATCCCCGGGTCTTCATCCTGAGGAGGTTACCTGTTTTTTCACTTTGGACTTTGGGATCCTAGTGAGCGGTAGGGACGAGAGGACGTACAGCTCCAGTTTCTACCTGGCGAGACAAACGGCTTATAACATCAGAGTTCTGGTGAGTGCATACCCTTGAGGGGACTTTTTCTGATTTTCGTTGGGCACATCACATAATTGAAAAACGTACTCGATTTCACTGTTGGGGTGATTTTTGGAAGAAAAAGACATTACTAAATGTTTTTGGTGTTTTAATTCGTTTGTTCATTCTGTATTCGTCTGAGAAGGAAAAAGACTGAAAGAATACAGACTTCATTTGGCGATTTTTATATTTTTTCTTTTTATATGCTTTATCTAAACGGAAGATTTACCTCTGTATCTTTCGGCCAGTTACGAGAGATCTAAAGGAAACACTTTTCTCACTTTGGTTTTACACATTGTATATACTATGTTGCTATATTGTGATTAATATGGTGTTGGTGCCACATAGTTTCACTTATACATTTTTCACAGCACTTTGTAGCTAGTGCACCAGTGGGTTTTGACACATTTTTTTGGGTGAGTGGTTTCACGCACTTTTGATCATCATCATCCAATTTAATACATTCGCCTTTTTTGTTATTAACTGGCACTTAAATGTACACTTTATTCATATAGACGTGATTGACATATTTCATTCTATTCCCTCTGTGAATGCATTTTACTCATTACTGATGCTATACCAATTATAGTATTTGGATTTATGACCGAGAGGCTTCTAGCGCTCACCCCTCATTTTTATCCTGACCCTTGAACCCCTACTCCGGACCATCAGAGCCAACCCTAACATTCAGGGCCTGCGGGCTGGGAAGACCACGCACAAGGTTGCAGCATTCGCTGACGACTTACTATTTTTCTTAACGACCCCAGACACAAATGATCTGCAACACAGGACAGCCAGATGGATATGTCCATACCAAGCCTGCAGACAGGAGAGTGAAAGAGCACCACCCAACTGATGAGAAAAGTTGCCCATACACTGTATGATTATCGTACGAGAATCGCAGGAAATCCAGCAATCGCAAAGTGTATGGAAGGTGTGCAACCGTTTCTACTGTACGGTCGCACGTCTTCCGTCGAACAAGCAGGCTGGAAAACCCACCGGGAATCGTATGATTCTCGGCGGGTTAGTGGCCTGTTTATTCGACAACTGCCAAACTGCCCGTTCAGCATTGCAGTCATCGGAAGCCCGCCCCAAGGGGGGGGGGGCGGGCTTGCGATGATCGCAAGTATGATCTGCAAGTATACTCTTTTCAGTACAAGGTGTATGTATCCATAAATATCTAATAATTTGTGGGTTCTATTACAGGGAGCACAGTTTTTTGGCAACCTTCTCTAGGTTCTTACTGTCCTTGCTTAGAGACTGATAGTGAAATAACTTGAGGTGCAACCAAGCTTCAGCACTTCAGAAAAAAAATCATACAAAAGGTTCAGCTTTTGTCCACAGCAAAGAAAATTACAAATCTTCGTGAAAAAAAGACATAGCACCATGAAAATAAAAACAACCCAAGTAGCAATTTCTCATGCAATATCCTTATACACTCTACAAGCATGGCTAAATCAGACCATTTATCAAAGGGCACTCCAAGGAACACTGCATATATAACATAGAACTATTACTAAGGGGGTTATTCACAGCAGAGTGAATAACCGAGCCGAAGTGAAGAGAGCTATTCGGCTATTCACTTCTGGCTTGTATGGCTGATTTCAGCCGTACATTGGCTAAAATCAGCCATACATCAGTTGCTTTCGGCTGCCTTCAGTCAGCCGAACGTACTCTGTATGTTCGGCTGACCCGAAGTGCAGAAGGAGTTCGACTCAGCCGACCCAACATCTGGATCGGCTGAGCCGAAGCTTTGGCAGCTCACTCGCTGCTGTTCGCTCCTATGCTCAAAGGGGCCGAATGGCAGTAAGTGAATAGCTGAATACCGTTGAGCGCCATTCGGCTCGGCTATTCTGCTCGTTACCTCATCAGCAGGTGCCCACCTATTGAAGCATTTCGTCATCAAACACTTTGTCTGGACAGATCTTATCTTGTGAGTAGTTTTTATCTATTTTAACAAAGCATGTTTTTAAAACTTACTACACTATGAGATCTTAATATGTCTCTCTTCTGAGCGATTGAGGAGATTAACAGATCGCTTAGGATTCTTGCTGTTGGAGTTAATTAACATGGACAAATATCAGAATTAAAGCTGGGAAACAGATACCACACTATATGACCATCTTATTTAAGAGGTATTTAAAATCTGGTGAGTGTGGACCCACCTCTTGAATTCACCACAAAGGGTGTATTGGTTTACACAGAAGCACTTTATAAGTGGCACAAATATTGTTTAATCAGCACATTAATCAGCACATTTTCTAAATGGATTGGATTTCTGAAACAGATGGAAAGTTGCATAGCAGTACACTATATGTTTATCACTAATAGTGGACTTATATAGTCATTTTCGGACGTCACAGTGGTGAAAGATACTATCAATGTTTTATAATTTTATTGGCACTAATATATTGGAAAATATATATTTTGCATAATTTTACATGGTATTTTATAATTGTTCACTTATATTGTTGATATTAGAGGTTTAATTTTATAGCACAGTGCAATTTGTTTTAATAATTTCAGTGTGTTTTTTAAGCACTATTTTAGCACAGCAACTTGTTTAGTTTTTTTTACTGATAGCGCAGATCCTTTTGATATAAATATAGTGAATAAGAAGTATATATGGGAATAGAGTTCGTAAACACAAGCTTGCTAGGAATAACAGAAGACATAAAGGAGGAACAGAGGCAGAAAAGGGTAGAAAATGAAAAGCCAGGAGAAAAGTGATACAAGTAGATGGAAAGAAGGTAAAAATTGGGACTGGAGGGGGGTCAGTGTGTATGCTATTATTGGTAGATAGACATTATTTTCTGAATGAGACTCATGGGCAAGGTTGGATTTCCCACAAGGCCAACTGAGGCCCAGGCTCGGGGCAGCAGGGAGTAGAGGGGCAGCAAGGGTGTGGAATTCCTATCTCCCGACACCCAGGACATGCAGTTCTGGGGGCCGGGCATGTAGTTGTTTTTTACATTTAGTCCTGATTTGGATAAGCAGGGCTAAATGTAGAGTGAGGAAGCCACCGCTCATTCTGTACAAGTCATAATAAAGTTAAAAAAATAAAAACATTTAAACCAACCCTACCGCTCTGCCATCTGGGGGGAATTTGGCGGGGAGGGGGGCACATTAAGCAACCAGGAATAGGGGCAGCAGAGAGAGTAAATCTGGCCCTGCTCATGAGGTTGATTTACGGTACTAAAGGCAAATAGGCTGTTCACTTTGCAGGGAATTTGTACATTGCAAAGAATGTATTTTTCATGCACATGACTGGATCACGGAAGTCAACAAAATAGATTTGGTGTTCTTTGCAAAGTGAATTTTAACCGCATTCACTAAGCTAAGAGAAAATTTCCTTTCAAAGTCTCTGTGACCACCCTAGTAAATCAGCCCCCATGGTATTTTACAGTGTTCAACCCAGAAATGTCATAATCCTTTACTGCTTGAATATGAATCTTTTACTTAGGGGCATAGTTAAAATCTTCCTGCACTGTCCAGGCTTTCATTTCATCCTTAAAAAGCCATCTGGGGTGGGCAGGATGTAAAACTGGCAATATAGCCAGTTTTCCTTGGTTGCCAAAGACTCTGCTGTAACGTTAACAACATTTTATTACATGCTGCATGATAGTGTCCAACATAGCAATCACCATCTTTTTAAAAATGCATGTTGATTACAGAACGAGTTGCACAAAATGTTGCCTTAAAACGATAAAAACAGTTTTATTTCATCATAGCAATTAAAATAGTCTTAATCCCCCGCTGTTCCAGGCTGGCTGCATGAAATTGCTTTCATTAAGTTTACATACCCCACAGCAAAAAAGGACAGCGAAGCTCGAGTTCTTACCATCTTTATGAATCTTATGCAATATTCAGTTTCATTGGTTTACATTTCTCCGAGAGAAATAAATCAGCCATGTTATAAAACTTCCTTGCTGGAATACTCTGTGACGTTATGTGATTTTATACATTTCAAGTCATAGAAATAAAAGAATCAGCAGCGCAAGCTAGATAACAATACATACTTGGGTGGGATCTGTTAATTTGATTTAATGTAGTGCTTATTTAGAACAGTGTTTCCCAAAACCGGTTCTCAGAGATCATGAACAGTGTATATTTCTCCTTCACCATGCAAATGAAATAATTAGTGTTCTAAAGAGCCTGAATGAGAAGTACTTGTGGGAACTTGTGGCAAGAAAACTCCAGTCAGCAGTAACACCAGTACTTAAACTTGACCAATAGATATTTTGGGGTAGTACAGAGTTTTGCACCTTCCACAACATCTTAAAGAAATTGGAGGATGTGAATAGGACTTGCAAGGAGCTAGCTACAGTATATATAAAAGACACACATATACATAGTCATGTATTCATTAATACATTATTAAAGGAGAATATGGGGTTAACGCTTTTCCCCATAGTTCTCCTTAGGTTAACAGGAGGACACAAACTAGCGTCCTCCCGTCACCCTAGGCTCAGTATACCGCGAGCTGCTGCTCGCGGTATACTAAGGCGCTGCAGCTGAAGCGGATGCCGACAATGATGCCTGGATCCGCCCAGCTGCGTCCTCCCGTCACCCTAAGCTCAGTATACCGCGAGCTACTGCTCGCGGTATACTGAGACGCCGCAGCTGAAGCGGATCCCGACAATTATGTCTGGATCCGCCCAGCTGAGTGAGTGACAGCTGGCTCTGCCTATTTAGAGGCAGAGCCAGCTGTACCAGCCCCCTCCCCCGTCCGTTCCTCCAGTCAGCGCTGGCGGATCGGAGCGGGGAGGGGGGAATCCAGCCCCTCCCCTGTCACGGCAGAGAGCCGTGACAGGATCGAGAGGTCAGCGAACGCCGGTATGTGTTCGATCACCTCCCAATCTACTGAGCCGACCTGTGACAGTCTCATTGTCACAGGTCGGCTAGAACTATGAGGTAAGTGAAAAGCACTCACCTCATGGTTCTCCTTTAAATTCATTTTTTTAAATTGCAAGTAGCGCAAGTACCTGAATTTGACTTGATGTTTAGCTGCTAGCAATCTACATATAACAGAGCTCAGGCTGGATTAAAGAGAAGCAGCACATGGAATCATGGATCAGCTGCTCTGCTGTGCTTATGTGCTACCAAGAAACAGGCTGATAGGAGAAGAGAGCAGAGTGACACAAATATGCGCTCATCAGTCTGCTGCTTCTTTTTTCACTGTTCAGTCACAAGAGTGTGTGTGTTTGTGTGTGTATGGGGGGGGGGGAGTGAACAAGACATGTAAGCGTATTAAATGCAACAGAGAAAAAATAATTCTTCTGTCCCACCAGATAGGACTGTTTTGTGAGGCAGAGCTGTGTAAATCTCAGGAGCAGATGGAGAAAAATAAAAATCCTTTGGCAGGTACAACAGCTTATGTGTTTCATCTGTATATTTAGCTGTTTGCCTTGAGTTCAGCTTTAAGAAATATCATCTACCTTTTCATTGTACTTAGTACTGTTGCCATTGGCTGTGTATCGAGGTAGAGACTGTAGGTTTTCCAGTTCTGTTTTGGTCTGGCTGCTCTTTTAATCTGACTTGTAGGGTAGTTTCATATACTTTGAAAAGCAAGTACCAGACATAACTTTGCTATTTAGGACACGTACATTTTTATCAAGTCCAAACATTACAATATCACTATTTATAGAACACAGGGAGCTAATTCATTTAGACAAACATTATAGCTCTGCAATTCTACAATGCATGATTTTTTATTCAAATAAATTATAGTTTCTCATTAGAACTCTTATAGAGTCTTATAGAGCTCAGGAATTATATACGTAATGGGGCATGATCAGATCTGAATAAATGAGGCACATTGCCAAAAGTCTTTAAATGTGCTATTAAACCCACATTGGTAAAAACTATATAATTCTGCAGACCTCGGCACTTATCATGTTTGCTGTGTGTTTTTTGTCCTGAGTCTGTGGTAGCTTTGCATTTATTCTCTAAAAAACGTATCTTTCCGTGTCTTCGTGGGTGGCTCTATTCCCTTACAGGGTAATATGGAGCCACCACTGCATGACCACTCATGGCTGGTACCTACAGATAAATCTCATGTCTCCACAGAAACAGATAACTGAGAGGCAAGCCACTCCTCTGCTCCTCCCGGTGAGTAATTCATAGCAGATGGAGCTGGCTTTGTCCCTTCTGAACAACAAGGCATGGTATTTGTGATACTGTGCATTGTGTTGCAGCTGATCACACTGCAGGTGGGAGGTACGTTTGGGATGCCATTCAGGCAACACACCTCCCGCAACTGTATTCACGCAGGAGGTACGTTGTGCGGTACCATGCATTGAACGCACTGAACCGTGCGATTAACGCATGGAGATGGTGTGAACAGACCCAAAAATAAATCTTTCATGAAAGAAAGATGAAGGATGCCATTGCTGTTCTACTATTAAATGATCTAGTTCCCTGGCTGCCATACTGATGCTTTGGCTTTAATGCCGTCTGAGTCAATGGCCTAGAAAAAGTATAGAGGTGTGCGTTTCAGACTTTTCTCCCATTTATTGCATATCTGCCTAAGAGGAGGCAACACAAAGGACCCATTATTATCTTTGTTCAGCAAAAACACCTTTTCTATGCCCCCTTCTAAATTTGGGTTTCACATTGTACCTACGTTTTTCAGGGCTAAGTAATTTACCATAATGAAGCCCAATCCACCCAATCCACCCATTCCCTGTCCCTCTGTCCAATATAAGTGCCCTCAAATAGGTCAAAGAAACCTATCATGGGAGAAAGATGCAGGGTGCTATTGCTGATCTACTCTTGAAAGATCTAGTTTCCTGGATGTCACAATGATATTTTGGCTTTAATACCGCCTGAGTTACTGCTCTAGAAAAAGTATAAAGATGAGGGTTTCAGACTTTTCGCTGACTCCCATATGTCCAAGAGAATGCAACACAAAGGACCCATTAATACCTTTGTTAAGCAGAAACAACTTTCCTGTGTTCCCTTTTGATCTGGGTCTCACATTGATTCTAAATTCTTCAGTGGCTTCAGGGCTGTCATGCACCATAACGTAGCTCCATCCACTCACCCCCTGTGCCTCTGTCCAATATAAGTGCCTTTATTAGCCAAATAAACTCTCTTATTGGACAAGTGGAGGGCAAATCAAGTCCAGTTGGCTCCTTCTCTTTCTTTCTGTGAATTGGGCATTACTTGGAATACCTCACCTGCATTTTTACATTGATAGCACTTAGATGTTCACAGAATAAATAGGGGATAAAACAGTTGCATGGACTTGTGCACTACAGTTATGTCTGCAAACAACTGAAGCCCAGGGCAGATAGGCTAAGTCTGAATGCATTTCAAGGCATAATTTGTAATTCTGACTAGAGTGTGCCTTTGTTAGGGATTCTATTACTGAAAACAAACTTTATTTGATATATATCAGTTTTCCATTTTGTCATGTTAAAAATCATCTTAGTTGATGACTCCACCAGGCTGATTTATGTGCTATATAAAATAGCAGTAGATCAAAAGACAATTGAAGAATATATTCTATAAAGGAGGAAATTTGTAGGCGATAAGAAATCTCAGTTAAAACACAGTAAATCCAGGGACTAAACTAAAATATTGCTCTTCTTAGCAGCTCTTACCTGAATTTATTTTGCTCTATTATAGTGGCACATTTAGGTACTGCCACTAATCCAGCTATCTATCTCTTACTCCAATAAACTTTATCTGTTTGAGTAAATCCGCCAACTGTTTTTCACATAGTTTAGATGGATTCAGCGTAAATCAGTGCACATTGCACTGTAAATTCTATGTAATGGCCCATCTATAGCAAACACTAATAACAGTATTTATATACACTAGTCACTGACAGTATTCTCTTTCGTGGGCACAAGCTTTAAATGTAAAATATGCTTAGAGATTAAAGGAATAAAATGACTGCTTTTATTTTAAACTGCACAGTTGTAATGTCTGGCAAGTAAAATATATATTGAACTGCAGAAAAAACTTGCAAATAACTTGCAAATCTCATTTGAGGTCATTCATTTCTGCTAAAATATAGATATTCACTTTTATTTAAAAAAATGTCTTTAAGGTATATGTAAACCCTAAATGTATTTGCATTATGCTTGCCATCATTGCTTACTGTATATAGTTTTGTCAACATTTTTGTGGGAATCTGTTGCAAAGTTTCTTACCCAGAGATCCTGCCAGAAACAGCACTTTCAGTTGCATACATTTTAAAGAGCACCTCTACTCTACAATCAAAGCTACAGTATCAACAACTATCTGTTAAACATATAAAGACTACTTGCAATGTAAATACCTAAAGATGAATCTCCAGCCTTACCTTCAAACTTGCAGAGTTGTACAGCCTGTACTGAACATTTTTACCGTGATTTCACTGCACACTGTGAGCTTCTTATAATGTGCACTAGAAGCTTCAGCAAGTCAGATAGAGCCCACCTCATTTCCAAGCTAGAGGACCATCTAGTATCATCTAGTCCATCCCGGCCTTTCAGTCATTCATTGTATTTTTGCTCTTTCAATCATGAAGACTCAGTATCACAATTGGGCATAGTCGAGGGCAAGGGTGCACAACTCCAGCTGTGCTAAAACTACAAATCACAACATAGCTTTTTGAGTCATGCCTGTAACTGTCAGTCTTGCAATGCCACAACAGCTGGAGGGCCAGAGTTGCCCACCCCTGGCTTAGGGCAATCTGCATTCAAATACATTCTGCTTAGCAATTCCTACTCCTCCAGATCCACCTATCAATCCATTTTGATATTTGTCTATCTCCTCCCAGGAGTCAGCCCACTGCATGCTTCAGGGGCTGAGGACTTTTGAAAACAGTACAGAGGCAGGATAACTTTCAAATTATGCAGCGCCCCCAACATATAATGTGTTGAATGTCATAAATCCTAAATTTAATTAAATATAAATATAAAATAATTCTAATAAATAAATATAATATATATAAGTGATTCAGATAAATAAAAAAAAAAAAATATAATTTATTTATCTGAATCACTTATATATATTATATTTATTTATTAGAATTATTTTATATTTATATTTAATTAAATTTAGGATTTATGACATTCAACACATTATATGTTGGGGGCGCTGCATAATTTGAAAGTTATCTGTTTTGACCCAACGGTCGATTTTGCTGCAGCCTTCAAACTAAATTGGCACACTAGCACTTATACATTTTTCTAGGTCCAGCGCAGAATCACTTATATCTATACAGAGGCAGGATGCTGGGATGTTTTCAGAAAGCTATGTACAGAACCTTGAGGTCCAGCACTCATCTGCCAGCATTGCATAGAGAAGCACAGTTTTTCATTTCTTAGTTTTATTTTAGACCCATTAACATCATCACTGGGTCTAAAATAAGGTATGCAATTAAAACAGAAAGGTTTTATATTAAAATGTAATTAGCTTTAGCTGTACCAGACCTACATAAATATTATCTTGCCTGTCACTTAGTGAGATTGGTAGATTGGTGTAGACATGGTGACATTAAAGCTTAGGTTCATTTATAGCAATCTCAGTCGGCATTACCTTTGTTTGGCTTAGACAGTCCTCAAACAATACCTTCCTCTTTAAAATCTCATTGGATCATTGGTCCCACTTTAATAACTTGTTGTAAGACCATGCCAAAAATTTCAGTTAGCTCCTCAGCCGTCGCCGTTGCTCCCAATTTTGGAAAACTTTTACTTCCCACCGGGTTATTTCTATCTTTTTGAAACTTTGAGATGCAGTTTGTATCAGGCAACCCACTTTGTCCTGAACTCCTCCTGTCCAACCCTAGCTATTCTTATGCCCCCAATGGGTCGTTTTTGGCATGCTTTACAGTTACGGAACTTTCTTTCTAGGATTCCTAAGCCTTGGAATTCCTACTACCATTAACAGCCTTGGAATCTCTATGTTCCACAGAGGGCCCTTTAAGACATTCTCTTTCACTGCTTTACTCGATGCTGATCTCTGTGGAACCTACTTTTGTTCCCCCTTTCATTCTTAAGTGGGAACGAGACAGTGATGTGCACTTTACACCCTCTCAGAGACATTGCATACTCGCTTTCTCACTTAAGTCTTCAATTTGTACTAGAATTCAAGAATGCAAGTACAAAGCGTTAAGGCGTTGGTATTAGACGCCAGTTAGCATTCACAAACTTTTATTAGATGTATCTGATATGTACAGTATATGTGGAATGGAAAAAGGCACACTGCTTCACATTTATTGGTCATGTTCTAAATTGTCTAACTTCTTGTCCACCATTAGAGAGGTTGTACAAAGTCTCACTGACCATCTAGTCCCTATGGACCCTGCATTCTTCCTCCTACATGCTAATGCTTTCCCGGTAAAGCAATACAAGAAATTGTCTATCAGACATCTAGTGAATGCCGCTAAAGGCTGCATCGCAAGCAATTGGTGGAAGGACTCTCCCCCTTGTTGACAAAGCGGATCAACAGAGTGGAAGAAATCCAAAGATGAGAAAACATGGTTCTCTCTGAGAGAGGTACCCCGACAATCACACCCAAACATGGTTTTACTGGAATCAGTTCCTTTTTTGGATGTGGGTGACAGACTCCTGTTGAGCTCTGAGTAATTTTGCTTCACTCTCTTCTCTTTGACGAAGCTTCATGAGCTCTATGGGTTCTTTTTTTCTTTTTAGGTCTTCACTTACTTGCCTGCTTCTCTCCTACCTCTTTCTTCTGGGCTTGGACCTCTGTTGGTGGGGTGCTAGATCTTGTTGTGGCT
>NW_017308954.1:57879-78955 GCF_000935625.1 Nanorana parkeri
CCTTTTTTTTTTTTTCTCTCTAGGATGTTGAGCCTCATTTTGCAAATTGGCTCCCACATAGTGTTTTTTTTGTACCTTTCAGAACAACCTTCCAATGTATTGTCCCTTACCATTTCCTTTTTGGTGATATTACCTACTGTCTGATGTAAGATTAGCCTCCTGATGCTTTTTGTAATATTTCTCCCTGTTTGTTTGGTTGTGCTGTTTACTCTTTTTTTGGTATGCCCATTTATATTATTTGTCATTGTTATTGTATCTGTGTTCAATTTATACAAAAATTAAATAAAGCATTATAATACAAATGTAATTAGTAGAATAAAGCTGCACTTGAGAGATATATAAAACAATTTATTGCAGCTGAGTTTTCCTTAAAAAAAATAATTGAGTTTATTTTTACATAAAACCAGCCTAAATGTCCCCTGCACAGTGGTAGAAGGTGGGATTCATTCAGGCTCTACTAATTATCTATCCAGTGCTACAACATTAGTCACGTAGTTTTTGAAAAGATCATTACTCATCAGTGCCACTGACTGTCCAGCAACCAATGCCATAGCACTGAGGGGTTAGCCCCACTGCATGGGTTAACTTTCTAACTGCCTAAAGTTCTCCTTTAAGGTAATCAGATATCTGAAATTCTTCAGTTTATTTGTTCTTTATAGTATGTTATAGATATTGTTCTAGATGTATCCTCATGGATTCTCATTATATTGTTTTAGATCCACTGGCTAACTGTAAAATTTGCAACCAGTCTTTACTATTGTTGCACCACTATGCTCTTATCATCAGTTCCTTCACTGTGTTGTCTGTGTCTACCTTTTTATTAATGTTGGTATCAAGTCATAAAGTCACATCCAACCCTAAATCGAACTGGGCATGTCCAGGATGATAAAGTGTAGGTTCTGACCCAAAATATTGCAAATATGATGTAGGGTGCATTTGTTTATGCACAGCTTATGCATTACTATCTGTGACTGATGGATGATCTGGAATCAAAACAGCAATATTTAAAGTAAAACTGAAGTACTCTGTGCCCAGAATGTGGCTGATGTCTTGGACCACAGAACAAATATTGATTTCTATCTTAAAGAGGATCTGAACTCTCAAAGTGGTGCCCAAAAATGCAGACCGAGGGGTAGATACCAGTATTGCCTGTGGCATCTGATCACTAATCTTTACACCATTACTGACATAGCCAAGTTTTTTTGAGCACTGTGCTGCTGCATTGGGGTGGCCATCTTGGTAGAGATATGATTTTGCTTCCTCATGTCTGCAAGGGGAACAGCGAGCAAAACAGTAGTGGGATCAACAAATTTCACTCCAAACCTTTTAAGACTAGCAGTCAGAGGCAGCAGTGCCTTAGATCTCACAGACACAGGAGGCTGTAGTCACAGGATTGGCTAGGATTGCCTGGGCACACACAAAAAGAGGCAAATACACTGTTATATTTTTTCAGCATTTTCAAGAAAAAAGAAATGTTTTCATGGTAAGCACAATTTTACATTTTTAAATGTTACCTATAACATAGCACATTGCAATCTTTTTGTATCCAGGTGCACTTTAAGTTGTG
This sequence comes from Nanorana parkeri, assembly GCF_000935625.1. Classification (NCBI taxonomy): domain Eukaryota; kingdom Metazoa; phylum Chordata; class Amphibia; order Anura; family Dicroglossidae; genus Nanorana; species Nanorana parkeri. The sequence goes on from NW_017308954.1 coordinate 59,447, forward strand.
CAGTCTACTCCAAATGAAAACATGTTCATAACATGTTTTAACATAAATGTTCATTCACTGTCTTCATTTACTGTCATCTACTCTATTATCGAAGCTGGAGCGAAGCTGGTGAGCAGTTCTGAGTGAAGTTAAAGAAGAACTAAAGTCTAGCTTTTTTTTTGTTTTGGATAGAGTGGTGAGAAATTCGAACCCTTGTCAGATTTTTATTGTTGTACATGTCTTTGTTGGGGAAATACACACTCTCTATTTTCCTGGTGAGCATTATCACCAATAATTAAATTGAAAGAAAATCCAAAATATTGAGTTGTCATATAACATATATGTATAGAACAGTGATAAAATGATATTAAAGTCAAAAGGAAAGTGAAAAAGTAATATCAAATGCTGATGAAATCACTTACAAAGAGTCTATGACGTTTTTCATTCATCCAGGTCATAGTATATCTGTAAAAATTAAGTCAAGGCAACTGGGCTTGCTGTATTCTGAATTGAGAAAGCTGGTTGGAGGACCAGTGTTTGGAAGCATGATGACTGGATTTTATACACTAAAACTCGAATTTGTTCCTGTAAAATAACACATGGAAGGCAAGGGTAACACAGCAATGAGATTAATGTTCTTTTAACATCAGAGAAAGGGATGTTAACAGCTTCAACAACAGCTGTCTCTTGTATGTCAGTTTTACTGTCAATTATTGTTTGCTGATTGCAGGAAAATGTCAGCTTTTTGACAAGATGTCTTGCTCAGCAGTCTATTCTATAACATGTGATGTATGTAGTTTGGCAAATTAATAGATGTAAGTTGCACTGCTGAGATTAAAAAGAAAACTACTGAAAACAATAAGTGTCAATTATGAAACCAGAAAGACCAATGACGTAAATAAAGATATATCAAATCTATCGATGTAACATTCTTAGAATTAAAACCCAGCACTGGGTGGGGGATTTGAGGGGACTCCAAGCACCCCAGGAAATGCAGCAGGAGCTGAATCTGATTATATGAACCCCTCACTAGACTCCCATAAGGGCTGAAAATTGTGACTAGTGCCAATAGTGAACCAGTAAAGCAGTCCTTTGGGATTCTTTACCTATTGTTGCAAAAGATAAATTAAACTAAGAAAAAAATCTAGGTTGATATTAGTAACCCATTCCACCTCCTTAACCAGTTTCGACAAATGGCATTCCTCTGTGCCCTTGGAAAGGCTCTGACATTATTATTTGTTCAACTGAGGTGGGCGTCTTGGAAATACTACATTAACAAACTAGACCATGCTAGGATATGTGCAACAGCTAATTAGTGACGGCAAGCTGCAATACTATAAAAGTGTGCGTTCACTTTCCCCAAAAATACTGGAGGTATTATTATGTCTTGGGGATATTATCTGGTAAATCCAATGAAACTGCAGCAGAAGCAAGCTGCATATTTGCTTCTGATGTCACTAGGCACCTGAACAGGGGCGTAACTAGAAATCACAGGGCCCCATAGCAAAATTTTATATGGGGCCCTCTGATTTCTAGTTATACCCCTTGCATTGCCCACTTGAGATCCAACACAGTCTACCTGAGGGTGACCACCTGAGGGTGACCTGAGGATATACTCTCTATGGTGAGCTCTGCAGGGTCACCATGAGGTGGGCTGGTCGCACTCCTTACCTGTCTGCCTCCTCTTCCTTTATGCTCGCTGATGAGCCCCGCCTCCTCCTCTGTCGCCAGGTCAGCCTCCTTCTCCGTCACCAGGCCCCACCTCCTCCCCTGCTGTCGACCACGGGCCCCACCTCCTACTCCCCTGCAGGGTCCGGCCTCCTCCACCGCTGCTGCTGGCTCTCATTGACTCAGCAGCGGCTGTGGAGACGAACACGCTGCTGCACAGATTACGGTCAGTGATCTGAACAGCAGCGCATTCTTCTATTCTTCTTCAGAGCCACCAGTGAAATCCAGCAGCAGAGGATGCCATAGCGACCCAGGCGGTCCGCTGGGAATCTGGCCAGGCCCCCCTGTGCCCCACTGTGCCCCGGGCCCCATAGCGGCCGCCTGAGTTGCTATGGCCATTATTACGCCACTGCACCTAAACCTTATGCTCTAACACTGATCTGTCTTTTCTAGTCTAGGTGTGTTATCCAGCCCCATTTGTCTGACATGAGTTTGTTATATGTGTTTGCATGAATCCCTCCTGCCCTGAACACTATTTGTGCACTTATATTTTGCCTGTCAATTTGTTCCTATGGTTTTGTCTCTTGTCTGGTCTCCTGAGGACAGTCACCAGGGAGCATCAAGAAATCCACAGCCATTTGCAAGACTGTATACCCCTTAGACAATGGGTATGAATGCCAAGCCTATTGCTAATGTTGTAGGGGCTGTTTACCTATAACACTGACCCAACAGTTCCTGCTTTTATGTAAAAATGATTTACTTTTTTAAATACGGTTTGCTTTTTTTAAATTACATTTTATGTTGAGCAAGTGACAATATAGCTGAGCATAATGTGAATATTAGATTATGCATATCCCCTCTAGCTTTTTTACTAATGCAGATCTAAACTCTACTTGGATTACATTTTAGTTGGCTAATCTGCTGTGTATTATAAACAATTGTTATTTTTTTTATAAAATAGTGTGTTCGCCCTTTTCTAACCCATTTTTGCATTTAAGTGCTACTCACTTCCTTCAGTCTCTGTCAAGTACTTATCTACATGCACTCGCTTCAGAGTTGGCTTCTCTTATTTGCTTTAGGCCAGCTATCTGAAATTGACAACTGTAGGCCATCTCCACACAATGTGTGTTGGCACAGCCACTTGTAGTCTCCACTGAGGGCTGACAGCGTGACAATGCAGGAGCGCAACTGAAAGACAGTTTATCACCCCATAACATTAAGTGCCTGAAAATACCTTCAAGTACCTTCATTAGGTATTATTTTAATGAAAACTGCAAATTTTAAAAGAATGAAAACAGCTTCTGATATTACATTTCCATGTTAAAGCTTATATGAGATTTTAGCGATTGTGTTTAGAGCTAAATTTAATACCCTTTGGAAAGTATGTCCATGTGATCAGTAGCTCAATTATAGCAAAGGAAGTGGCTTACAATTACAGCTGAGATATTTACACATTACTTTCTAGCCCAGAGAATATGGTAAAATGGGTATTCTGACCCGAATGTATCCCTTCCTAAGACCTCTATGCCTGGCCTACATGTAGCAGATACACTCACTGCAGACAATCGTGATCAAATGACTTACCTCACCAAATACTTTGCATCCATGAATATTTTTATTGCATGCAGGGGGGTTCAGGCAAACAACGTGACTGGAGGTACAGTCTGCAAGAGCCCCTGCATTGCACCTGGAATCCATTGATAAGTTGCAAAGCCTTGTGATTCCCATGTAAAAAAAATCATAAATGCATATGTTTTGTTTTTGCAATAAGGGTGCATTTATTAATTTGTTATTTATTAATAAAACAATATTAAAAGAATAATATCATAATATTTATTAATAACTCTCCAGTGTTATAACAGTAGTAGAGCTACAGTATGGTGCTTCCTTCTTCGTGAGGGGTAACAGTCCTGGGCACAGCCATGTTACCTCAGGGTGATATCAGCTCAGACGGTAGTCTCTAATACTAACTAAAAGCCAAGCATCAAATCTGCTGTACCACACTACAATCTCTCCATATCTTCCAGCTGGAACTGACAGACTACCTAGTTGTGGAATACCACTTTTTCCCCAAAGAGATTCACATGTGCCACATTTCCTCATCTGGTTTGAGTTCATTATTGATAGTGGATCCAGCATGCTATGTCCTTGGCAGGGATGGCCAGATGTATGCTCCATTGCTGCTTATGAGACATCTGCTGGCGTACGTGGCAGCCTAAGTGTGTTCCATCAAATAAAACATAGAGGTATGACTACAGTTGACTGAGTTGTATAATTTTACCACACAGTTTTTTACAAGTATTTTCACAGAAATCTATCCACGCATTAGCAATATATGCATAAGATGAAATCTAAATCTAGTGCAGACTTTGAATATTGGCTCTGCTTATTTGCAATCAGAGGGAAAGGCCAGGGTAAGGACAAATCAATCTTGGGATGGAACCAAGAAGGCTGTAAATTCTACCATTCTTTTATCGTCAATTAACAGTTGTTGAAAAATTTCAAGAAATTACTCAGTCTAGTTATCTACACATTCTTAATTAAAACAAATGGAATACACGTGTAGTTCCTGTGATAAACTAGCCAGTATCATTGTTAATCCAATAAACACTGCTAGGAAGGGGCTAATCACTGCACACATTTATTCACCTACTTTAAGTGGATCTAATTCTGAAAACCTATTTTTTGCTTTGTTTTGTACATCAGAGGGAACTGTAACCTTACTGTATTAGGCATGATTATAAATAGTAATACAATTAAAATGCATTACTGGGCTTGTACAGAAACTCAAAAAAACACCTGGATTGCCTTTACCCCAGGATGCTCACTTCATACTTTTCCCTGGGTTGTAAAGTAAGGTATAAATATATTAGCTGTAACTGTAAGCCATTTCTCTTTCTGTAATGGAGCTATCGATAAAATGTGCTAAGTAAGGTTGATAGTAGTCAGACAAGGGATAGGTCCACCAATACACCAGGATAAGAAAAAAAAGTAGGAATGGAATTTATAAATTTTTTTAAATATTGTTACTGAATTACCTTGATATTCACTCAATGTACTATAATATTGTTACTGAATTACCTTGATATTCACTCAATGTACTATAATATTGTTAAAATGCTAAATATTTATATAAAAAAGTAGAAAAAATAAAAAAAGACACTCTGAAAGCATCTAAATGTACGTAAACATAGGTATATTTAAAAACTTGAAATTGATCTGGGAAGAAGTAAGTTCATACTTCCCAGATCAAATTCTCGTGTGTGAATGTTTATACACATCCCACGCATGCAAACACACACGCGTACACACAGAAACTGACTACAAAATGCATGAAGAGCATGAAGAGCTGTTCCATGACAGCCACACAGGCTGATTTACATGCATTTAACTTCACATACAGTACATATGTACGCACTGCAGAGAGTACTGATTTTAATGTGATATTCATTGTAAAAATGTTTCACGTATGTGGACACATAGTTCAAAGTATATTAAAAGTAGATCTATGCCCAATCACAAAAATCTCATATAAGCTTTAACATAATTTAATATAATTTCAGAAGCTGTTTTCAGTATTTTATAATCTGCAGCTTATTAAGACTTTTTTTTTGCTGTCTTGTCCTTGCTGGGTATACTCACCCATAGTAGGCCCCCCACATTAAAGGAGAACTATGGGGTCAGTGCTTTTCCCCATAGTTTTCCTAAGGGTAATGGGAGGACACAAACTAGCATCCTCCCGTCATCCAAAGCTCAGTAAACCGTGAGCTACTGCTCGCGGTATACTGAGATGCCGCAGCTGTAACGGATCCTGACAATGCTGTCTGGATCCACCCAGCTGCGTGAGTGACAGTTGGCTCTGCCTATCTAGAGGCAGAGCCAGCTGTACCTTGCCCCCTCCCCAGTCCGTTCCGCCAGCAAGCGCTGGAGGATCGGACAGGGGAGGGGGGAATCCCTGCAGGGAGCCGTGAGTGACAGTCACGGCTCTCTGCACGGATAGATCGAGAAGTGAGCGAGCGACGGTATGTGTTCGCTCTCTTCCCAATCTACTGAGCCGACCTGTGACAGTTTAATTGTCACAGGTCGGCTCAGATTATGAAGCTGAGTGAAAATCACTCCTTTAAATATTTTTAAGTTTTGCATTCTACTCTATTGTATTATCATTTTTTTTTCCGGTAACAGATAGGGCTTTAAATTGATGGAAAATTTGGATACTTTTTTATTTTCTTATTTTTTATTAGGAATACATTTTTTTAGTGTAACAATAAAATAAGAGCAAGACAGGCTGACGAAGGATAAATTAGCATGATGGTGACTTTTTCACAAGTTTGCAATTGCTAAAACTTCAAATGACATTGCATATACTTACAAGTAAGCATTTGATGCTTGCACAGTGAACATCAGTGTCACCCAGATTAATCAAAATTGTTGGGACCTGGAGATTAATCTTGGGAGGAAATATTTTTATTTTTTTTCATGGGGGTCTGGATATGGACAGTGGAGATCTGATCCAGAGCCCCCATGCAGCTTTGATGCAGCACTTATTATAGTATAGCAACGATCTACTGCTGCAGGGAGAAGATGTCAGCTGTAACAACTCTGTCCCAGCCTTCATACTAATAGGAAGTGCCGTGACATCACTACAATACTGATGAAAACACAACATGGAAGTGTTGTGTTCACATTTATTTCTACATGGAGCTCCTATAGTGTGAGCTGTAGAAGCATTGGGAGCCCAGGAGCTGATCTTTCAATTAGGGCTGGATCCCAGCTGTAACAGACAGCCAATGGTTTCAGCATTAGTGGTGGAATGGGCCCACAGTAGCTGCTGAGACGAGCCACCATTTTAAAACCGCACTAGGATGAATACGCACTATTGCAGCTCCGTTTTAAAATTATGGCTGGATGTCAAATGGTTAAATTGCAGACACATTTTAATTACTGAAAATATTTACTATTTCATGTGTGAACTAAGAAAGTGTATTATGTCATCCTTTCTTCACAATCTTTAATTAATACTAATCATACTTTTCATACTTATTAGTAGGAATTTCCCGATACCATTTATCAAGACCCAGTACAAACACAAGTACTTTCCCTCAGGTACTTGCCGATATCAATTACCAATACTTTTTTCTTAAAGGGACATGTGACATTTTTTCTAAAACAATACAGACTAATGATTTTAGGGCAGTTTCTTTATAATAATGAAGAACTGTAACTCAATCCATGATTGTTAAGCAATGGAGAATAGCAACCAGCAATAGAGAACTAAAGATCCCATTAATCCATGATTTAACAGCAATGGAGAATGGCAACCGGCTATAGAGGACTATAGATGACTACAAATCTCAGCAATTCATGGTTATCTTTAATGGAGAATGGCATCCAGCAATCACGGATTGCTGAGTTATGACTCATGGCACTGGTCACATAGATGGAGGGAGCCTGCTAGAGTGAGGAGTAAGGTAAGTATTACCCCTTGTAGTGCAAGGGGGCACCACTGCAAGGGTAGTTTTTTCTCTTGTGTCAGGAGTTTGGCTTTAATGTTCCATTTGGTATACAAATTAAATAAACAGATAATAAAAAGACAATTATCAAATTAGGTATAATACATTCTGGGTTACAGATCATGCAAATCTTAGGTTATTATATTGGTATCATGATTGCCTTTTATTACTTTCTACACATTGCCATGATAATAGTTAACAAAAAAAGTATAGCAATTTTCAAAATAACTTTTGACTTTTGAGGCCGCAGCTTGCAAATGGATTACGAGCTTGATTTATCATGCCTTGCTGAATTGTAAGGTCTGCTGGCTTAACTGGGGTGTTAAATGTTATTATACTGAGGATGTTATATCATTATGAATATTGTAAACATTATTGTAGCTTTTTATAAATTATTTTAAGCTATATCATGAAAGCATACAACCAATTGGGTAGTGAATCATTTCCAAAAGCGTGTCTTGTGGTGGATAATTGTGGACATGTTTGACTTCTCTGGAATTTGCTTTATGACCTTAAAGTGAAGGGCTCATCACACATGCAGCTTTTCATGATTATACAGTACATTGATCAGATGCTTGCTGCTTATTTTCCACTTTGCATTTGATACACATTCTTACCAGAGATACTTTGAGAGGAGATAAGGATTGTGGAATAAACAATAATAATTATACAGCAAATACAGCAAATGGCTAAAGCTGACAGACATTCAAACTGTATGTGAATATTGACATACATAGTTGAGGACAAGATTCCTTTGTCCCGAACTATGTACTATTAGACTTCTGTGAAAGTTTTCTTCTGTTCACATATACTTTAACTCTCCATACTCTCCATGCTGATTTCTATTCATATTTAATTGGAAAACTGTCATGAGAGAAATTCCTGGTCTGCCATTTCTGGTCTTCTTTTGAAATGCTAGTTGTATGTCGGTCAAGTCAATTCCCTTGCTCCAAGAGCAACAATGCAGATCAAGAGTTATTATTATTATTATTAGTCAGCATTTATATAGCAACATCGTTTGTGTAGTGCTTTACACTCTAAGGAAGACTTTACAGTTCCAATACAATTTAAGACAAGATGGTTAGGAGGGCCCTGCCCATAAGAGCTTACAATCTAAGACCTTATTCTGACTATGTTGGTTGCATCTTTCCTCCATACCATTAATTATGATGTTAATGACACCACAGAGCTAAGCAACTAAAATTTTCAGAAAGAAGTCAACAACAGCAAGTCCTTTAAAAGCAAAGATAAATAATGCTGTTGAGTAGGTAGTGTAGATATCCTTGTGTATGATCATGTATTTGTAATATGTACATTTGTAAAAATTTATATTTTTACTTAATTAATACAAAATCCAATATTCTAAAGTTTCTTGTACGGGAGTGTCTGGATAAGTGATCTTTCTGTTGTCATCGAACAGTTGCTGCCTTATCAATTATTGCAAAGTACAAATTTGCAAATATCCAAAAGTCTGTGTTGCAAATACAAATGTGTATTTTATCAGAAAGCCTTAAAGCAGACTGAGCTAAAAAAAAAGAAACACTATTTTATAGGGAATATTTAAAAATGTTAATTGTTAATCAAAGCAGTTTCCAAACATACTTTTTGGAGTTGTAGTAGCTCCATAGTTGTATATCTGTAGTGTGAGATCTAAGGCACTGCAATTTGGTGATGTCACTACTGTGCTGCTTACTGTTCTTCTTTCTGGAGGTCCTGACATGAGGAAGCATTCCCCTATGCCTTTTTCCAATATGGCCACCTCCACACAGAGACACACTGCAGAATAAGGCATAGAAAGTCAGTAATGGGAAAAAGATCAGCTACAGGAATATTGATGACTAATATTGCCCTCTATTTGCCTTTTTTTCATTTCACAGTTTAGTTCCGAAAGCATTTACTGAAACCTTCCTTTCTACAAGTGCCCTTGATTTGAGTAAACCTCAACACAAGTACTACTGAATGACAAAGAGTACCATTTTGTATGTGTAATTAAAAAAATAGTTTATATTGAACATAAAATAGAATTAGTATAGTATTAGTTATAGTGAACATAAAATAGAATTAGTAGTATATACTCGAGTATAAGCCGTCCCGAGTATAAGCCGAGGTACCTACTTTTACCCAAAAAAACTGGGAAAAAGTATTGACCCGTATATATGCCGAGGGTGGGAAATGAGGCAGCTACTGGTAGATAGATACCCACAAAATTACATTAATATTTATTTAAAAGAAAAATAACCTAGCTCTGTAAGTGGAAAAGGGGGTGCAGGGCTACATATCATGTACTACGGATCATTTAACCCATTCATATTAGCAGAGGATAATTGTAAATCTATTGTTCAGTGCACTCTATATGTAGTATATAGTACATGTACATATAGAGTGCCTGCAACAATACATTTACAATGATCCTCTGCTAACATGAATGGGTTAAATGATCCATAGTACAGGGCTACATACAGATCATTTAATACATTCATGTTAGTATAATTGTAAATGTATTGTCTGCACTGTATTAGCAGTATATACTCTATATAGAGTATATACTGCTAATACAGTGCAGACAATACATTTATAATTATAGTTCTACAAATTATATAATTTATGTTTAATAGCTTTTTAATTCTCAGATTCAGAGATCACAGATTTATAATAGATTCATCAAATTACCGCCTCTCCTTGAAGACCATCTATTCTCCACTATCTCCAAAGGATCCAAACATCACTACATCAATTAAATGCTTTTTAATCCATTTTACACAATTCCAACCCACAGCTGAATGTGATTCCATTGATATTTCCTACCACTGCATCAAAACCGAAACAAATATCCAAATGTCAATAAGGACTAATTAGTTATAGACGTGTGAACATAAGTCTGTCTCATTATACAAATAAGCATTGCCTTTCTTTTGACTGATACCAGAATCCCCACTTAAAGCTGAACTCCGGGAATTACAAATCTAGACTTGTTACATCTAGGGGTACAGCGAAAGGAGAAATTCTTACCTCACTTCTTGCTCTTCCTTCACTTTATGTAACCAGTCCCCTGAAACATCTTCACTAAGGTGCTCCAGCCAGCAGTTTCACTCTGAGATCATCACTGGACCAATAGTCCTGCATTGTATGTGAGGCTGGCAAAGGCCTGCCCACAACCTCGAGCATCGGAGAGAAGTGGGGATTGCCGGCTGACTCACCGTGCAGGTTTTTTTTCATACTCACCTCGCCGAGCGTTGCGTCACTGCTGTTCCGGTGGGCGGCGTTACGAGCGGAGTCATCTGGCAGTCTCCGGCCACCTAAATTAGGACCCGGAGACTGCCAGATGACCCCGCTCGGAGCGCCGCACACCGGAGCAGCAGTGAAGCGACGCTCGGCGAGGTAAGTAAGAAGACGCGCTGGCGCTGACTTGAGTATAAGCCGAGGGGGGCACTTTTCACCCAAAAAAATGGGCTGAAAATCTCGGCTTATACTCGAGTATATACGGTAATAAAAAGGGAATACAATTAGAGATGAGTTTGGGGTTAGGACTGAAGTAGGATTCAGTCCAAACATTGCCTGTTCAATGTTGAGTGAACAGGTGAAATAAATAAGTTAGTTTCTTAGAGGAGAATTATTTTAGCCAAAGTGTCTTCTTTTTGTATGCACTATATTCTGCAATCATTCATTGTAGGTTATCACAAAGTTCTTATGATCGGCATAGTGTGATTTACTAAATATCTGTATTGTCGTTAAACTTCACAGAGTACAGTATGTCTACTGTAGTAACATACTGTATTGTTAGCTGCAAAATGCTAGTTTTTGCATTGATATTTCTTCCAGAACAGTGCTGTTCTTTCTTTTTTTTTTAAAGCAGTGAATTGTATTGAGCATCCCAGAAAAGCAGTTTTTTCATTGGGAAATGTGTTATCCCAACTTATCCCTATGTTAAATAAAATGAATATTGTTCTTGTATTTAGACGATGACTCACCCCCTTCCCTCTGTTTATATGGAACCATACACAGTTTCAAATATGCAGAGAGGGTCAGAAAGAAAACAGCTCTTGTTGTGCTCTCTCTTTAAAAAAACATAATGTTCTCTGTTAAATATGCTAATAACTCTTTTTGTTGTAAATATTTAATGAAAAAAACTGGAATATCAGTTAAAAAACTTATAAACCTTTTACAAAAATTACCTGACATTATTTAGGTTTTCCTGTAATGCAAAGCTAAATATAATGTACCCACAAATTCAATCCTATCATACATTTAGTCAAACTACTTTAATATATGTTTTATTTTAGTAAGTGTCTGAGTTACTCATAGATGTTAACCATCAAGCAGAGGCAGGGGTCCAGGTTTGCTGAATTATATGTAGAGGCAACACAGTATATTTTGAAAGCAAATGAACTCAATTAAAACATTTTAACATGACTTGGGCAACAACATTAATAGAGAAAGATAGTATACTCCCTTAAGCTGTACTCATCTCATTAATGGAATCATTTAGTTAGCACAAAATAATTCTTATAAGATTTGAAGGATGTCATCTTCCTCCTCTGAGCCGAACATGTTTCCTTTAAGCTGCTCATCTGATATCTTGCTTGCAGCTAGGACTCATTGTACTCCAGACTAATCAGGCTAATAAATATAGACAATGGAACAAAGAGAAAAATAACTAGCTAGTTAATCTTATTATGTTTCTCTAAACAGTAAATTAGAAGCTATAAAGTACTTCAGAAATAAAGGCACTAAATAAAAATAAGTAATAACAGTCTTGGCACATATATTGTAGATGCCATTTTAATAACTGCATTCCCAGGCACTACTGTTTTCTTCCAAATTAAAATTATTGACTGATATTAAGAGGACAAAATAAAGTTCTGAATGAGATTGGGATCTCTATAACATGCTTACGATCATGGATGCTTACATGAAGCCTTTTTTTTTTGTATAATTACTGCCATGCAATTTCCTGTTGGAATTTCTGTTGGTAGTAAAACATATGATGTAAATTGCATCTGAGGTTGTAAACACCCTATGAAACACAGAGATACTGTATATATTAGGAGTTATTGGTCCTGGTAAATCTTTAATGTAGAACTGTGGCCAGACTATAGATACCTAAATATTTACATAGTCCTAACAAGTAGTTAAAATGACACTAAACTCAGGAGTTAAACCTTTAAAATGCATTAACTATTAACAAAAATGTATCTTATTTGTGTATCACTCAGCTGTAAATCCTCAAATTCATCTCTAAATTGATGCTGACTGAATCACGTACCTTTGAGGAGTTTTGCAGCTCAAGTCAAAGAACCCCTGGAAATGGAACAGGTGCACAAGGACAGGAGAGGCACAAGTGCCGGTAGAAGCGATGTCCAAGACTAGCCGGATCTGTAATAGTCAAGCAGCAAGATACCAGGACAGTAGACAAGTCATAGTCAGGGACAGGCCAGATCAGCAACATGGGAGCAGCGAAGTACAGAGAAGAAGTCAGAAGCATGGTCAGAAACAAGCTGAGGTCGAGGGAATCCAAAAGAACAACAGAATAGACAGCCAAGCTGTGTCAAACACCAGAGGATCAGGATGCTGGGTTCAGGATACAGGTACAGGGAACAGCTGAAGACCAGTCAGCACTGGAAGCTAGAATGCCACTGCCTAAAATAGCCCGTTTAGCAGGAAAATCTACACAGCGCGCACGACGCCAGACACGCACACCGACATAGAGGCGCCCGACATTGCACAATGTTGTGAGCCAAACTATGCCCACGCACATGCGCATGTGCAGGTGCCCATGCAGGATTCAAGCAGGATTCAAGGGTCAAGCTTGGCTTCCTGACACTGTCCTTCCTCCTGGAGGGTGGCTACTTTTGTCCCCCATGGTCCGTGTGTGTGTTGTACAGTAGCTACCACTCATAGTCACTCCCATGATGGACTACAATCTCAATATAAATTAAAAAACTAAAACATGAGATTGTAGCCTATCATAGGTGTGAGCTTGAAGCAGTGGCTACTTTACAACATACAGAGGGACCATGGGGCACAGAAGTAGCCACCCTCCAAAAGGAAGGACAGTATTCAGAGATGATTTGAGAATCTACAGTGGAGTGATACACAAATACGCTACATTTGGCTTAATAGTTAAGGTACTAGAATGTATTTTTAACATTTAACTCTCGATTTTAGTGTCACTTTAATAAGCTTGAAAACAAGCCCTCAAGCACCTCTACAGTGGAGCAAATTATCATAAAATGTAGAAAAAAAATTATAAAAAATTATAAAAAATAAATAAACAATTAAAAAAAAAATAACGTGTAAAAAAAACCCACAACCCCTCCCTCCCTCCACACACATAACATACACCATATTGTGGTGTACGCCATGCACATGCACTGCAATGCGTTGTTAGAACGCATCGCAGTGCCTGATTATTTGTCCTTTTTTTCTTTAAAAAAAAACCATTAATTTAACTGTGGCAGCGCATGGCAAAGCTTTGTGACGCATTGCCATGCATTGATACCTTGTGTTGCAATTAAATATACACCTTTATCATTTTATCACAAACACCAACACAGCGTAAAAACAATCTATAACATAAGTCGCTTATTTACAGTTTTGCGTACCTTCATTTTTTTACCTTTTCGCAAAAAGGCGCAATTTCAAATTTGCAAATATTTGTTATTGATTAACTCAAAACAGTTTTATCTTTTAGTTTAAGTCAGAAATATATTTTTTGGGGGCTGATACTGATTTTAGTGTGCTTTATTAATTGAATTGTGTATTTTTATCGGTTTAATATTAATTTGAGAAACATTTGCGCAATTATCGCAGGGCCTACAAATTTAGTAGCACCATCTTTTTATTCTACCGGGCCTGCACTTTTAGAAAATATATGATTTGGGGGGTCTTTTACAAATGCTAGCAACACAGCAACTGAAAATCAAATCAATGGGAAAATTTGCAAAAATGGCGTGGCCAGCTGAGTTGCAAAATGTTCCGGAGGGCTTGGCAGCGAAAGGGTTAAGCAACCTTGAAAAATTCAAACACAGTGGATCCCTGTAAAGAAATAATGTAACCACCACTCCTGCTGCTTGAGCTATAGAACAGAGATGCACTCATATAACACAGCCTACCTGCTCAGAAAACCATTTTTAATTTAAACAGAGCTATTGTTTACCAGTGCACTCCGCTAGCTTGTGTCAGTAATCTGGAGATCTAGGAACCAGTTTAGCTTACCAATTGTACTACAGCGGAGGGAGTCTCAGACACACCTACTGTGGGATTCTTGTTGACTCTCATGTGCAGAACGTCTTATGAATCAAACTGTCAGTACTAAAAAGGCAGATTGAAACCTGCTGTAGGATGACAAGTTTTACAGTGCAATGACTAATCAATAACATTGCTTTATTTATGTTGTTGAAGAGTCTAGCCCCCCTGTGCTGTTGCACAGTTGTAAAAATATGACAGTTCATAGCTAATATTCATACAAATGTGAAATTAGAATTTATATAGCTATTTTCCTTAAGCCATATATTGTGAGCAGTATTACAGCTGATTCATGTGCTGCTATCTAGTGAGCATTTTGGTTATCTGCATTTCTCTATCCTGGTGTGTAATGTACCGCCCTTCTTCTCCACTAGTCGTCTTAGTGGCATGGCTACTTGTAACAGGACCACATGCACATGCTAGTCTGGAAACATTATCATCCTTGATCTTCAAATGCCATCTATTCATTCATCTAATGTATCCTGTTGTCTGTTGTAACTTGCTGCACGGAATAAAGCACTTCATTGACAAAAAAGGTATTTGGTGAGTTCAGGTATCTAATAAGGATTGTCCGTAGTGATTATATCTGCTTATACAGGCTAGGCATAGAGGTCTCAGCAAGGGATAAATCGCTAATACAACAATCAGAGTCAGAATACCCCCTATATTATTGTGGAATACGTTTTTGAAATGGCATACTAATTGTATAGCCTCTGGAGACAGCCACATTAAAGGAGAACTATGAGGTGAGTGATTTTCACAGTTCTAGCCGACCTTTTCATAGTTCTAGCCGCCCTGTGACAATGAGACTGTCACAGGTCGGCTCAGTAGATCGGGAAGTGAGCTCACTTCGCTCACTTCTCGATCCTGTCACAGCTCTCTGCCGTGACAGGGGAGTGGCTGGATTCCCCCCTTTCCACTCCGATCCTCCAGCGCTGACTGGCGGAACGGACAGGGAGGGGACGGGTACAGCTGGCTCTGCCCCTAGATAGGCAGAGCCAGCTGTCACTCACGCAGCTGGGCGGATCCAGACATAATTGTTGGGCTCCGCTTCAGCTGCGGCGTCTCAGTATACCACGAGCTGTAGCTCGTGGTATACTGAGCTTAGGGTGACGGGGGGATGCTAGTTTGTGTCCTCCCGTTACCCTAAGGAGAACTATGGGGAAAAGCCCTAACCCCATAGTTCTCCTTTAATAAGTGCTGAAAAACCCTGTCATGGGAGTAGATTAGAATGTCACACTTTACATTATGTAACACTTAGCAGCAGAATAATACCAATATACAGTATTAGCAATGGTAAGACCTTTAAATGAGCACATCTTTGATACATATTATTCCAGAATTTGTATTTCTCTGCAAGGCCCACATGCTGTCTATTAATAAGCTCCAATGTCCTTTAAAATGTGATCAAAATTAGAAATGTGTATCCAAGAATATCTAACTCTACTTGCTAGATGTAATTATCAGTAGTGATCGTCAGTGATGCACCAATGAATTTTTAAACCCACACATGGTGACTTTCTTTTATCCCCACTACTGAGCTATGCAGTTGACTAATTGGCAGTTACTGAAAGGCTCTAATTAGCCTTATGAACTAATATTTTCCCTTTACTCATTCATAATGTTACATTATAACACTGTTTATAATAAAATGGGCTCAGCAGCACAACACTCAAAACAAACTATCAGTGTAATAGCGAATACTGTTCAAGCTGTCCTAATACTTCTAATTGCCAGGAACACTTATATATATATATATTAGTTTTAGGCATCATTCACATAGCATAAATGTACCATCTGTGCCAAGAATCTAATGGTTTCATGTGGCTAGATTCACACGTGGATACAGATAGTTGCATCCACTGAGTCTTTGTAAAGCAATAACAGGCTGACAGCAATCTCAGCTGTCCACCGGTGTTTGAATGTAATTGGATGAAGTGATTAACTGCTGTTAGGGACCGATGATTCTCTGAATTCTTGCTGCAGCAGACATATTTTTGCCATGTGAATAAAGCCTCAACTCATGTTTCGTTATTCCCTCCCACAATGCAACAGGCATTTTCTCAGAACTGTTTCAGATTTCCTGTCAATCAGCTGTCCAGACATCAATCTGGTAAACTGACCACTTGCTTTTTTCCCATGGCCTTCAATGGCAAAATATTATCATCTGAGCTTCTGGCTCATACTAAATACTCTGAGCATAAGGCTGTTATATTGTACCTGGAGTTTTAGCAGTCAGATACCTGAGGCCAAACTGCTGGTGATGAGGAGTTTAACTTTGTTCTGGTACAGGATACAACATATCCTGCACTTCCTGCTGAGAGGAGCCTCATCTACAGACCCCCCTGTGTGAAGGACTTCTCGGATCAATTATGTAGATCGACTGACTGATTAACATGAAGCCTTTGAACAAATTTTCTTAGATTTTGTTAATTTCCAAACACATCTAATATTTCAAAGCTAATATTTCTGATCTACATTACAAGTACCATAATTGTTATTTAGTATTATATTAGTATTATATTAAAAACGTATAGCAACATAGTGCTATATTCTTATAATACACTCAGTATTGGGCTTAAATAAGGAGCTATGAAGGGGACATTTCACATGTGAAAGAGACATATGAAACTAGTAGATTTGTTTACCTGCTTGTTTCTATCTCATACTGGATTATTGATTTTGCATTTATTTACACTTAAAGCTAAACTCCCAGGAATTAAAAAAAAAATACCCTTGCAGTGGGCCATCATGACAAGGGTTATATGCTTATTAGGTCTAGGAGTAGAGGAATAAGCTGTAATACTTAAGGTGCCCACACACCTTACGATAATCATACGATAATCGCGGGAAATCCCGTGATCGTACGATTATCGTAAGGTGTGTGGGAGCCGTGCGACCTCTGCTACTGTAAGGTCGCACGACTTTTATCTTAGGAACATACGATGTGCAAGCGCACACTGCCCGTTCAGAATTGCGGTCATCGTAAGGTGTGTGGGAGCCGTGCGACCTCTGCTACTGTAAGGTCGCACGACTTTTATCTTAGGAACATGTTCGAAAACCAGCCGAACCAAGGACATCACTTCAGCGCTGTCCTTGGTTCGGAGGAGAAACTGTCTGTTGAAACCTGTGGTGGGGGAGGGGGGGTGCAGGAGGGAGCGCTGCCTGCTGTCATGACGGATGGCCAGCGGTGAGGAGGAGAGAAGCCACAGCGTTCAGGACGGCCGAGTGGGGAAGAGAGAGCAGCCGCTGTCATCCTGTCAGTTTCAGGATGACAGCGGCTGCGTGTGTGGCCAAGCGGTGGATCGGTAAATATCTGTGACATTTACCGATCCTCTGTGTGTGCGGAACAAACACTGGAGTGATCGTCTGATCACTCCAATGTTTGTAATTAACTGGGGACACATAGTACTATAACACAATTGTCAAAAACTGTCTAGGGTTTTTTTTCTAATAAAGGACTTTTTCACAAGGGGACCTGGGGGACAAGGGCAAAACATCCTCTCAAGGACATGTGACCTGGTATAGTGCGGGGGAGCATACATTCGTTCCCCCTTTCCTGCTCTGGCAGGCTGCTGTTTGGATTAAGGGTCTGATAGGAATTTTAGGGGGGTCTCACACCTTTTTTTTTTTGTTGGCATTGGGGTCCCCCCCAACATTCCTACCAGACCTAAAGGGTCTCATGTCCATTGGCGAGGCAACCTCATTTTTTAAAATTTATATTGTTTCTGTGGACTTTTAACTGTGGACTTTTGGCAGCGAATCCCGAAAAACTAAATAATGAAAAATCCAAAACAAACCAAATTATTTTCTGGCTTAGGTGTCTAGTTAATGAATTTTGGAAATAGCTGACATAATACAAATTTTATTACAAAAGTTATAATTATGTAATATTTTAACTTATTATATATGTTTTTTTTTTATTTCAGCACTGCCATCAGCCTCCCATACTGTTGCTGTACAGTTACCACAAGCTTTCTTAGCTTGAAAATGTGCCTCAACTACAATACCAACAGAGATTATCAGCAGGGTAGCTTCTGACTTTCTCTGGTGGTACTGCTACCCTACATCAGGCACAGTGATGACATTATTTTTTTGTGAACTGGTGACTACTGGATTAATCCAAAATGGCAGCCTCTACTGAATACAGATGAAATTTTAAAGTGTTTAAATGTCATACTTCAGGATTTGCTTTTATGCTGTTTGACTCTACCTCTAAGTGTTTTGATTTGCTTTTTATAGAGATGGAATATTATTGGCAGTGTTAAGACTCACAGTGACATGTGGATTTAGATGCATTGGGGTTGATTTACTAAACGCAAATAGGCTGTTGATTTTGCACTGGAATTTCACTCAGATTAGCTAATGTTGTGAAACTTAATAAAGAATACCTAATCATGTGCAAGGAAAATAATAAAAAAAACAGGCTTTTGCTTGCACATAATTGGACAATGAAAGGCAGCAGAGTTAAACCCTGCTAAGGGAAAATCCCTTGCAAAAAGAAAACAAAAAACCTTTGCAAAGTGAACAGCCTATTTGCCTTTAGTACAGATACTCCTCGCTTAACGACTTACCTGTTTTGCGACCACTCGCACTTACGACCGTCCTCCGAGCGACCTCCGACCTCGCGCGTCAGCGCCAGTGCGACGTGTCGTCGGGGGAAGTGACGTCCTCCGTTCTTCACAGCGCGTCCCCGTGAGTATTTTCATTGCCCGATGTACAGTACACTGTTCAGTACTGTACATCGGCAACGCTATACAGTACTGTACTAATGCAGTACAGTACTGTATAGAGTTCCTCACTTAACGACCAATTCGTTTAACGACCTGGTCGTAGGAACGGAACTCGGTCGTTAAGTGAGGAATACCTGTAATATATTAACCCCAATCAATTGGAAGAAATGCCTTTCCTTTCAGTAAATTTTTCTTAGTGATAGGTGAACATGTTCCCATTGGTTCACTTTATGAAAATATCTCCAAATAATGAAAAGGCAGCTCTACGTTGTTTTAATGCATGTTTCAATAAAAGCTTATAATGTCTTTACTACAATTGCAGTGAAAGCCCACTGAGATTAAATTTGCAAATGCCATTAAAAATATTTCAGGAC
>NW_017308954.1:78975-117726 GCF_000935625.1 Nanorana parkeri
ATATATTATATATATATATATATACATATACACACACATATATATATGTATAATATATGTATATATTTGTTTTGCTAAAACTTGCAAACCTGTCTTTATAAAAACCTAATTAAATTATGATATGTGAATGGCGAACAATTATAAGAGTACTTGGCTTAGAAGATAAAAAGCAATATGTAGAGTGTAGTTACCCAAAGACACTAATGAAAATGTATCTTCCTGTTTCACCATTTTATTTAGAGACCTTGGAGTCAGATGCTCTACCATTGCAGTGGTTTACAGTCCAAAAACAGCAAACACAGTAAAATGAAATGTAAGTAGGTCAAACCAAACATGATATATAGCTTATACTTGGTGTGATGTATTTGAATAAAAAAGTAACAGCAACATGAAATATAGTAAGTGCACATAGGAAAATGTGCAGCAATCAACAGGGTCACATGTCACTAATGAGAGTGAGGTTGCGTGTGGTTTCAGGGATGACTGCAAATGTTTGTGCTGGATTACTGCACTGTGCATATTATAATTACTCTTTTGCTTGCCTAGTGGGGAGGAGAGAACTGATCTACACAAGTCAAAGTTTGTGGCAGATGGGCCACTTCACTTGAGGTGGATGCTCTTGGATTATCATCGATTAGTACCACTTTCATACCACTTTGCTGCCATGTGTGCATTAGCAGAGCTTCCCATCATGCCTAGCATTCCTTCAGCTCCAAGAAACAGCTTTCTACTGTCTGTAGTTGCCAATCAAGAGGAGTGATTTCCCAACATCCCATTCTGAAATAGTAACGGGACTGCTTAATTTAATGTAAAATTGACCACAGCACGCTTCTGACTATCCAGTAAACAAGCAACCCAATGGGTAGACAAACAAATATAACCAGAAACTTTGCAATATGATAACATTAGCAGTCAGCTCAGGTTAACGGAAGGGGCTCATTGTAAAGCCTGACAAAGATGAAATTGCCCTACAATGCCGTGTTTTTAGCAACATCACACTAACTTGAGCACTCTGCACCAAATGATTACATAACAAATCGACATTGGACTGACACTCGCCAATGAGGGACACAGTGGGGTGTCCTAACCAGCAAATGAGTCCCCTTCCATAACTTCTCTCTAACTGGAACAAAACAGTTCAGAAAATAGGAATAATACATATGTATACATATAGAACCACTTTGACAATTTACTGCTAATGAACAGTTCTGTGTCACTCAGGTAGTTGTTTATATCACCCTGTCTCCTCACAAAGTGCTAGAAACTTTGCGAAACCGGCTAACATTTTTGACATACTAAAACTTTGGTTCAGGCCTGACAATATCAGTGCTCTCACTGGTGAAACAAAGGCAACCAACACTATATTAGGGACATTACCCATAGCAATATTGTAGCTACGATCTTATATTTTGACAGCTAAGAACTATCCACACAACTCTTCTACCTCCAGGTTTTGCAAGTAATCAGTCCAGTCAATGCCTCTGGATTCCTCCTGCTCTTTATATTGAAGCTCCAATGGCATGACCTACTTATAATGACTGAGGACTTCCAATGCGGTGCAGGGGAATGAGTGATGAATCCACTTTTAATTTAGATTCCTTGCCCATCACAGGCTACCCTTCTTCTTGTCTATTCCTATTGTCTATTTAGGCAATATTAGTGACACAAGCTCCTCTTAGATTTGCACCAGCACACTAGAAGGTTTGTGTTCAAGGAGAGTCCCCAGAGGAGCTTCTTTTGTGATGCTTGGTCCATGCGTTTTGTGCAGAACAAGGTGAAGGTGGTCTTGCTGTTCTAGTACTGTTCTAGCAAGGTTCGGGGGAAGTGGAGAGTGACGTGGATTCCAAAGCTCTGTTTATTATTGCTTTGCAGTTTTTTCTTTTAGCTGAACAAGATGACCCAGATAGGTAAGACCACACCTATTCTTGCTGAGACAGAAAACTTTAGCTTTGCTACATGGCATCAAAACAGATTTATGTCATTTTTCACTCTAGGAAAACCACCTCTGGTGTTCTGTGTAATAGTATTTAAGAATCACATTAATAATCATAGTGCAAGTTTGTTTTCCAAATATATTTATTTATTTATTACTGGTATTTATATAGTGCAAACAATTTACACTTTCACATCAGTCCCTGCCCTCAATGAGCTTACAATCCAAGGTAAAAGAAAAATTGTGTGCGAACGGTCTTACAGATGAAGGCGGTTCAAGGGCTAACCAATGGTGGGGACAAACCACAATGTTATTTTTTTTAAAGAAAATTTACTTTATTTGATCAAAAACGGACATACAAAAATTGCTGAACACAGAGCTGACAGTTTCCTGTCCAATAATTAAAACCGATGATTAGTCAAACTGACTTCAATCTATTTTTTGGTTGGATATATATGCCCTTTAGTTCGCTGTACATAGATCCCTTAATGGTTATGCAGTCTATTGATTGTGTTGGGGATTTTGATACTAGGGTGCATTTAGTAACGATGGTTAATCACATCCACATGTTTTTAAGTTGATTGTAGTTTGATAATTCTTGTATTTCTTTGCTAATCCTGTATGTTGCATTTTCTTGAAAGCCGTTGCACAATTCTGTCTTGGATCGACAGTGAGTGAATCTGTGACGGTTTTCAGCAAGATTAGGATTTAGTTTGAAAATTTTAATTTAAGCGAAGAGGCACTTAAGAACGTGGTTTGTGATTTGCTTAATCTTCCTTTTAAATATATCCTTTTTTGGGTATAGGATCCAATTTCAAAGATATTGGAATCTTTCAAGGAGAAACCGTTCTATGCCGGTTGCAGTTACTTTTGTTATATTAGCTGGTTCGCGTTTCGCCCCTCCTTTCTGGGGCTTCGTCAGGACGTAGCCCCAGAAAGGAGGGGCGAAACGCATAGACGTTGCTCTAAAAGACCAGTTGGATGACCCAGAGATCGCCTGCTGTACACCCAAAACCATCACAGATTCACTCACTGTCGATCCAAGACAGAATTGTGCAACGGCTTTCAAGAAAATGCAACATACAGGATTAGCATAGAAATACAAGAATTATCAAACTACAATCAACTTAAAAACATGTGGATGTGCTTAACCATCTCAATGCACCCTAGTATCAAAATCCCTAACATAATCAATAGACTGCATAACCATTAAGGGATCTATGTACAGCGAACTAAAGGGCATATATATCCAACCAAAAAATAGATTGAAGTCAGTTTGACTAATCATCGGTTTTAATTATTGGACAGGAAACTGTCAGCTCTGTGTTCAGCAATTTTTGTATGTCCGTTTTTGATCAAATAAAGTAAATTTTCTTTTAAAAAAAATAACATTGTGGTTTGTTCCCACCATTGGTTAACCCTTGAACCGCCTTCATCTGTAAGACCGTTCAAACACAATTTTTATTTTATGCTGCAAGTTTTGGTTACAGGTGGGGTAGACGAACCCGTCAAAAACAAAAATAAGGGTGATTCAAAGAGCTTGTTATCTCCAGGAGTGTAACAAACCCAGTATCACATGTATTACAATCCAAGGTCCCTATCTCACATGCATACATACAAAGGCCAATTTAGAGAGGAGCCAATTAACCTACCAGCATTTATTTGGAGTGTGGGAGGAAACCGGAATACCTGGAGGAAACCCATGCAAGCACAGGGAGAACATGCAAACTCCTTGCAGATAGTGACCTGGCTGGGATTTGAACCAGGGACCCCCAGTGCTGCATGGCAGAAGTGCTAACCACTACATGTGCTGCCAAATTGAAGCAATATAGCTTTAAATGGCATTGTCACTGAGCTGTGGCTATAGCCAGGAACAGCATATATAGTTCTTAACCACTGAGCCAAATTATTAATTGCTAGACTAGAGGACAGATGGTCAATCTTGTTACATTCCACACTTGCCCATATTGAACTCAGCAGAAAGATGTTCATCCTTTACATTCCACTTTCCCCCTATTATCACATTCACCTTCCAACACAACAAGACCTTATTTAGCATAGTAGAAGTAGTAGAAGTTCAGCCCCAAGAGATTAACACACATCCAACTGATGAACTAGGCCTAGGTAAAACATGACTTCTGCCAACAGTCACTAATGCCACTGAATAGACACACCAACCTCATAGTTTCCAGTCACTATTAATCAACACTGCAACTAGCTGTATAAGAGAAATATTTTTTTCCAGGTCAATCATCAAACATTATTGTTTCAGTGCTTGCTAAAGGCTACTGGTGTTATCACCTCTTCCACCATATTTTCATCATTATACACCCATATGTGCCTGACTTGTCTGTTCAGAGTTCCTCAAAATATTACTTTGGTGCAAGTATAAGGTACTTTATCTAACTCTCCTCATCATCCACACTCTTATTAGGTGAATTTCCATTAAAAAAACCTTACAGTGTTAGAAATAAAGAAGTCTCAACTAACACCATCCTCCTCCCAGAATGAAAACCCTTAAAATGCAAGGCAGATATCTATTGTTTTCATAATAGCTGAGTTCTGGGTTAAGCTTTACATAAATCAGTTGCATAATTCACTTTGATTGGTTTGCTCATCTTTATTACAAGAGTTTGTATATAAGTGCACATAAAACCACAGCATGCAAACCATTATGCATGGAAAATTGCACTTCACAACATCCTTTCTCTCTTATCTATTCACTTTTTATAACCCTAGACAAAAAAAATTTAATCCTCACATTCTGCAAAAATAATAGAAAGATTGAAATGTCTTACTTTCCCGAGGCCAAAGAGACAAAATCTTGTAGTTTACCAACAAATCATCTATAAGCAATAGGTATAAAGCAACATGTCAAAAAACCCCTTAAATGTTGAAACCATTTTTCAACAGTTACACATGCTCGTTCCTTCAGTATTAAGTACATGCTTGAGGTGCAGCTCTGAGGATGGCATACTCATACATGTTTTCTGGACATGCCTGAAAATATACAACTTTTGGAATAAGAAGTTGTATCCAAAAAGTTAACAGTTTTTTTTTATATGCCAGGCGACCCCTCCTTTTTTCTAATTTATCTCCAAGAAAACATGCAAAAAAGTCAGTACATATTAATTTAGTAAACACAGCTAGGATCTTGCATCCTTCCCCTTTGGCAACAGCCTGACTTTCTGAGAAACAGCACTGTGTTTCACTAAGGGGTCTATTCACAAAGCTCCCGAGGGCAGCCGAGTGAATGACCGATCAGAAGTGAAGTGAGCCGAACACCGTTCGGCTATTCACTTCAGGCTGGTACGGCTGATTTCAGCCGTATATCGGCTGAAATCAGCCGTACATCGGCTTGCTTCGTGTGGCTTCGGATCAGCCGAACATGCTCAGCATGTTCGGCTGACCCGAAGTGCAGAAGGAGTTCGACTCAGCCGATCCAACATCAAGACATCAGGTAAATTAAAATTCTTGTTTATCTAAGCTACAGAGCAAATGTCCTGTCCACCCTGAAATTAACATAATTTGGAGTAAAGTGTTCCCTCTTGGAATGGACATTGTCATGTTGATTTCTATCCCTCAATATCCAAAGTACAAGATATCCAAAATACAAGATGCAGATCTTACCTGGTAAACAGACTAATGCTTACAACATGTCAGAACTTAAGAGTTCAACTAGTTTTCAAGTCTCTGGGTCATTGTAGATTAAAATGTATGTGACTTTGCAGATTGTTTTTTTCTTCTAAAGAACAAATGTCAAAAATGTTGCTGACAGTAATGGCTTTAATAAATATTTATGAGGCAAGTGGCAGACAAAAGACACTTATCACTAATTTGTATATATACATAAAAATGCAACTTAGCAGTCAGGCCTCAGTGAGTGCTGTTGTCATACTTATCATTCACATCTATAGCTGCAATCTTCAGAAATATGATGTTAGTTATTTGTCCACCCAGTGCATCTTGTCTTTTGAATCAATAATCTATGCTTTTCATTATCCCTGAGCAGAAGCCTTGCAACAACATTGGTAACATCTTGATGCCTCCAGACAATAATCTACCTGATGATTTGATATTATGGGAAGACTTCTGCTTGATTCACTGATTTAATTTAATAAAGGAGTAGAGGCTATTTATTTAGTGAATGCTAGTTAATATGAATAACCCATGTTCCATTTGAATACCTAATGATAGGCAAGGTTTTTTTATTTTTAAATGGTATTTTTGCTAGAAAATTATTTGTTAATTGCAGTGAACAAAAGTTCACCTAGTATACTAACATGTATTTTGTTAAACAGCTACTTCTCCTAGTATTAATGAAAATAAATATCGATATCCAATGAAGAGGATACATAAAGGCATCCATAAGATCATCACACAATCTGAATGATTTCAGATGGATAGGATGACAATTAGGCTGGGTACCACTGGTTAATTATAATGATAGAATAGTTAATCAAATGGGTTGGATTTCTATGGAAAATTTATATTTTCCCCATCATAAGGCTGCCACTGAGGTGTTTGTACCCTCTCTTACCTCTTGAATAAGCAAACATGTTTGGAAAATAAGGCATACATTGTTGGTAAGTTAGCACAAGAAACCACAATATGTCATTTACTTTAACCGTCCTTTAAAAAGCGAAAACATTTTGTAATTTATTATATGTGTTGCATTGTTAAAACATGATGTTGATGTTAAAATTTTTGGGACCATAACCGCTTTACTGCCCCAAAGCAACCTTATTATTTCAAATCTTTGTGATTTGTTTTCTAAATGTAAGTTTTGAATCTGATTGTCATTTAAAACTAATAGTTATCATAGCTTAGTTTCATAAATGGTGTTCTGTGTGCATATTATAAGCCACTGAACCGTAGTGATTGGCATGATGGCTTCTAGTGAACGGCCAGACTAGGTGAATATATTGACCACTTCTTGCAACCCCTGGTATGTAAAACTGAGGCCTATATCAAGGACAGCAGAGATGTGCTCAATATTCTTAATGGATTAGAATTGGAAGGGGACACAATCATGGCCACTATAGATGTCACCGCCCTTTACACAAGCATACCACATCAGAAGGGCCTAGAAACAATCGATTGGGCCTTTGAAAATTTTGGAGGTTTGAAACAATTAGATACCAAAACAACACAACCACAAGCAACTCCACCAACACCCGCAAGTATCATATAATAGCCTAACTTTATACAAATAACAATTACACACCAGAGAAAACAGCGTATAACCTAGGGAGCAGGGCAACAAGAGGAGAGCTGGGAGAAACAGATCAGGAGGCCACAGGGGTAAGAGTCAGGAGTCAGGTCAGAGTCAGGGTTCAAGGCAGGAACAGAGAACAGGATACAGGTAGGGATATGGCAACAATACTTAGGCACAGGCCTCACTGCAAGGAGAGGCTAAATACCTTCCCAGACCAGCACCAGGAGGTGACTAATTGCTAATGGCTAGGAGACACCCACAGGTGAGCATCGGAACTGGAGGTTCCAGCACCACAGTGCCACCCAGAGGCGGTCTGGTACCTGACAGCTACTGACTGGCTGAAGACACCAGCAGGTGAGCACTGGAACTGCAGGATCTGGTTTCAGCACCACAGTGCCACCTGGAGGTGCTCTGGTCCCTGACACTTGCTAGTACCAGACAGGAGTCCTAGATTTGATTTCTATTTGATATGCAATGTGCTTTGCATTTGCATATATTCTGCCTGATTTGAATTGATTCCTTCTGCTTTTGGTTCCTTCTCACAGTTCCAAAATATAATGTTCAAACTGGCACCAAATGTGTGTGTTTGTTGTACTAGCGTCAACCTTTCACAAAGCTGATGCAAGTAAATTGTTCATAAAAGAAAGAGAAGAGTTCGCTGAGCTGGTGCTTATTAAACACAATTAATTAAAATGCACTCATCAGTGTAACACTGTCTGTCAGTGGCCCAGAAGAAGCCTTCTGTATGTAAAAAGCCCACTTACTGTGGCCAGTAGGGGGGGGGGGGGGACCACGCGGGGAATTTCGGAAATGCGGATTAGCTGATATTGGCCATGGAGCAAGGACTTACTGAAAAGCTGTACATATTAAACATTCCCATTGCTAAGAGGATGGTGGAAAACTACTTTCACTTCAGGTCAGTAAGCCATTTCTATGCTATGCATTTCAGTGTATACCCTGCATATGCCAAAATACTGCAAGGTATTGGCTTCTTAGCCATTGTTTCTAAATTTTCCCTTATTGCAACTCTTCATTCACATCTCCACCAAGTTGGGTCTCAATCTAAAGCTAATTTCATGATGCGTCATAATTTAGGGGTTGTCAGAGAGTATTGGACATGAATATTCAATTATCCTCTTAGTTATGAATGTAACAGTTTGGGCGGAGCAGAGGAGGACATTGTAAAGGCTCATACTTTCTGCTCCCCCACCCAAGCCCTGCCCTAGGGGCCGGCTCCATGTCACCCCCTAGAGGGCTGACAAAAAGATGCTGCACAGGCAGCTAGGGAGGCTCTTTTTTGTAACATCAAGGAAAGCAACTCCTTCAACATCAAGAAAATTGTAACATCACAGAATGTTCCCCTTTAATATCTGTAAATCATCTGTGCAAGCCTTGCTTGGAGAAGAGCCACTCAGACCCCTCTTTTGCTTATTGAACTCTGGACTCTGTCAGAACTCATAAACCCAGGACTGTTAAGTACTATTTTTATTACCTTTTATTTTACTGTTGTTATATATTTTGTCTCTCTTTATTAATATATTTTTCTATATATTTTTCTGCACCATTTCTTATATTAAAGGATGCGCTTAAAAATCGTTAAGCTTATCTCTACGCTCTAAATAAGAACTTTAAAGTATCCTTGCCTCTGTGAAGAGCGCTACTGTATAGTGAATTGTGCCATATTCCTGTCTGAGAGGACAGCAGTATCTTAGGCTTTGTTGTGTAAAGGGTTAACTGCGGAGTTTCCCAACCCTAGTGACAATCGCTCTCAGTATGCTGGCCTGAAATTGTTGTAATGCGAGCAGGGAAATCTCTGTGGAGGTTGAGGCTGAGAGTGGTATCACCACGACCTTGTGATGGCTCGCTCGTTTCAGACCTCCGTATAGTCACAAGTGGTTGATGTACAGCGGGTGCGGGCTGTGCATACATCACAGTAACAACTACCCCTTACTCATTCACAAGTGGGGGTGGCATCTGTGCAGATGAGCCCCCTGCCCACAGACCCCCACAAACACTGGGCCAGGTTTGTGGGTAAGAGGCCCCTGCCTCATTGGCATGGGGACAAGGTGCTTTTCCAAGGGGTCCTAAAGGGTCATTCAAATGTCAGGTATGACTTTGGAGGGGAACCACACGCTTTTTTTAACATTGGGGGTCCCCCTAACATTCCTACAAGACCTAAAGGGTCCCCACTGTGTTTTTTTTTGTTTATATTTACAGATTTCATTCTGCTTCACTACCTCTAAGGTAGCGAAGCAGAATGACTGAGCCGAATGAAGAGCTGACTGTTTGGCAATTCACTCTCTGCGGTTTGACCCCTTGGCGTTCATCTCATCCCATCCAGATGTTGCATCAGCTGAGGTGAGCAGGCTCTTCCCTTCCGTTTGGCCGAACGCACTGAGGCTGTTAGGCTGAGCCAAAGGGAAATTAAGCAAGTGTAATGCAGCTGTACATGGCTGCGCTGAATAGCCAAAGCAGCTTTGATTTGGCTTGGGTGTTCATATGGCTTCCTTCAGCAGCTCAGTGAATAACCCCCTTAGTTGATTGTCCACTCTACTGTATTTTTTGAGGGGGGATGTAAATTGTTAACTTTCTCTGTACAATGATGTGGCATATGTAAGGATTTACAAATAAACACAGGGGGTTTATTGTTTATTATATGACACAAGTAATTAAGTCATAGACATCAGGATGTTTGGTTTAGTCTCCAGCCAGGCAAAACACTAACTCAACTGCACTTCATAGAAATGTACCAACACATGCTGCTCAGAGTTGAACACATTAATAACCAATGAATAGTATAGATAGAAGTACTGCATTTACACACAAAGGGTTGGCTACCAATGAACAAAACGTTTATAAAAATTGGAAAGCCACAAAATTGTTCTTCATTTCTTCCTGGAGCCTAAAGTAGTCTATGTATCAGCCAAGGAATAATTTACTTTTTCCATTCAAGAGCCATTAACACTCACAATGTAATCAAGAGGAGCAATGAGGTTAGTGCTGACACCACTTAACAGTAAGCTCCTACTGTGGGAGAGCACATTTGAAGACTAGAGAGCAGTAATTATTAATACTATTATTCGTATTCTTATTATTTGTGGTCTGTCCTAGAGCCGCTGTAGGGTTCTACTACAACACATACCTGTTCATTAAATTGTTGGATCATGTTATATAATTAATTTTTAACCAGTTAAAATTATAACAAGCATTTTTTTAATAAACTAATATAACAAGCTGCATAAACAATATGTGATTATTCTACAGACTTGATGACATGTGATGACAATGCACCATGTTTTACCAGCATTAAAATTCTTCAATCCATTGTGTGGTTAGTTATTTGCAACAATCACCCAGCTCAAAATGACAATCACTCAGCATTTGTAAAACTGCCAGTAAAATATTTTCAAGGCTTGGCATTCCTGTATGAGTCGATTATCAGGGACATCAATTGTAAATTGTTTTGCATTCTGACATGGAAGTGTGGTGCTTTAATTTCCCGATTTTCACAGATAATAAACTGATGTGGCTCATGTGTACCAAGTATCTTCCAGAGAAAATTGATTTGTTAGCAAAATGTTAGCAGCTGTACAAACAGCTGTAGACCCCCAGTGGTTGAAGTCCCAAAGACAGCAATTTGGATAGGGGGGAGCAAGAACATTTCAGGATGACTTAATTCCACTCATTTTAAAATTAGTGCATCTAATTTTGTTCCAAGAATGAGCTAACACAACATCTGATCAAATCATTTCCCCAGACTGTAATAAAACAAAAGTGAGAGGCCTTAGAAAATAAAAAGATTTTTAATTAATGTGTATTGAGTAAACTGCATTTTGTACTTGACATATGGCCCTGTACATGCATTTTAATTAAGAACTGAATAAAGCTTGCTGAATAATCATGCAGTTGTTCTGTTAGTTGCTATGTAACATCAATACATGTTTTGTTTATTCGAGAGACCTTCTAGTTATAACTCAGTTAGAATTGTTTAGTATATTAAAAGGTTACTCAGTCTTTTCTTTATTTATAAGCGTATTATTAATCAGTTTTCTAGCAATTATGTTTCTTTTATAGTTATGAAAATAACAGATGTATGATTATTGCATAATAACACATTTGGCATGAAGTTAGTTTGGTTCAACAAACATTAAACTACTATCAAAAAATAACAAAAGGTCATTTTAGCCAAAAGTAAAATTTAAATTTTTAGCAAATAGATGTGGTTTTAATAACTTATTGATTGTTTGTATATTTTGCCAACGTTGGTGCTGAGACCTTTGCTTCTAAATGTTGAAATCCAATTATCTGCTTAGATCTAAGGAAACTGTCCATTTGAATTGTTACCTCATTTCTTAACACACACACCCTACCCTTTATTCAACTTTTACTTAACTTTGAGAACTTCTCAACGTCAGAACATAGCCTCATCTTGATCAGCAGATCAATAACAGTGTTACTAATTTCTGGATGATACATCCCATGTTATCAAGCATTCCTTTTCCAGCAGCCTTTAAAGGCATCCCATTATACAGATATAGGTGCAGCCCTTTTTCATACACAAGTTGCAGACAGCACTGTAATGGTTTTCAGCCTCTGCTTGCACCATATCAAGTGAGGTAAATCTATCATTTTGTTGTGGTTCCACATGCAGGAGGAGACACATGGCTATTCATCACAAAGCTTGATAAGAGCAGCACATGAATGCTACCTCAAGCCTCCTCCTTTGCACCCTTCTTTTTTCACCTGTTCCACCAGTCCACAGGAATCTCCATAATACACAGTCCTCTAACATCCGCAAATTAAATTGTGCGCTAATATAAACTTGTGAAAAATCATACACACATAATATTAAGAATTTATAGTGATAATAATGCTCAAATAAATCACAGGCGAAATAAATAGTGCATAATATCAAAGGTGTCACTCATCCAATATAAACTATTTCAAATCTAAGTGTGGTAATATTGCAAAGAAAACACATGTGTTTTAAACAGTCTTTAAAAGTAGACATGTGCACTGGCAAAATATTCATTTAGTTTCGTTTAGTTTTGATTCGGATTTTGTGTTATTTCGTTTATCAGGATACGTGTCGGAAAGTCATTTCAATTTTCGGGATTCGGACGAAATTCGTTAGCGGTAGTCTGCACGAATGTTTGTTTTGTAGTTGTTTCGTCCGAGCAAAGTGACATTAAAAAAAATTATTAACTGGTAATACTGCCAGTCTCTCTTCTGTTCCATAGCAATTTGGCCACGCCAGGCATGGAAGCAAATCTGTGCTCAGCATGGTATCCAGTATCATTGTAGTCTGTTTATCTGCCACACCTCTTGCAGATGCAGCCTGTAGAAGCAAGGTTTACAGAAGGCACAGCCTTCTGATACACAGTGGACATTTATAGTGTAGTCAGATTTGCATGGGAGATTTTTGTAAAATCATAATGCGCTGCATGACCTTTCAACTATCACCAGTCACTAGTCAGTAAGTTAGGATAAGCCAGCCCCCTCACCAAAAAAGGGAGGGCATGAAGCAACATTAGTGTATGTGAATTGGAAGCTGCTGTAGGGAAAACAAAGGAAAAGCTTACAAACTGCATAGGAAGAGGTTAGGGTGAGTGAGGCACCATACTTTAATTCTGATTGCTAGCTCTTTGAGCAATAAACTACGTTGCTGCCTCTTTATGTTCTCATGTATGGAAACTTTTTGTTCGTTCATGTTATTTCGTGGTTGATTTGAGGTCAGCAGTCATATTTAGCTGCTGTGCTGTCTTCCCTTAAAAAAAAAGGTGAGTTTTGTTTCAGGGGTGGTAGTTTGGGGTTTTCAATTCTTTTGCAGGTTTTTATTTTATTGTATGTTGATAGGGCTTTTTTTTAAGATAGGGGTGCTTAAAGTAGGGAAATTCACATGTTACTGTCAATCTGTTCTTTTAGCTACCTTTTGCTTGTAGCCCACCAATGCTTTGTTTGAAATAAAAGTAAACTAAGTATAAGAACAGTGTACACCTAACCAGACTCACAATATATGTCTTACATTTCCTGCACTCTCTTATCCCCATAGATAATATCAAATATGGGCATACACCAATTAGGCCTATTATTCCTGATTAAAACTGGCCTGCTCATGCTGCTGGACAATTTAACACTGCTGTGCGATCTGCAGTCTTGTAATTCTTGTACATTTGAGTCAAATGTTTTACAGTAGTTTGCCTATTAGCCCATAAATGGTTAGAATTTAACCACAAGGTTTATCCCCCCAAAAAAACTTCTTCTTTAAATTCAGGTTTGCAGATTCTTGAACAAGATTCACTGAACCCTTGATGAATAAAACTTGGATAGATTTACCCATCTCTAGTCGACACACAAAATATTGCTTGATTTGGGTTTTGTTTCTGTTTACGCACTCTGTAGGTTGTTAACTGATAGGTAAAAAAGTATCAATTTCTGCACATGTATATATACAGTATATTTATATATCCTTACTGCCTTAGGTCCCTTAAACATTATTTATTAACCATTAAATATCTAATAATCTATAACAAAAAAACATGCTATTGCTTTTACATTGTACTTTGAGACCGGCTAATTCAGTATAATTGCTTATTTTGTTGGCAGCAGCTGTTCCTGTTCCTTTGCAACTTGCAAATAAGTATCTTCTGTACTGCAATGTGGTTGTATGGATTTTTGTTCATTCCAGTAATTCAACATTGTATTGACTGGCCCTTTTGTTGGTCTGAACTGTGAAGTCATTCAATTATTTTTTGCTCTTAGCACATTATATATATAAATATAATGTTTTTTTCAAATATTTTCATGTATAGAAGGGCAAAGGTTCTAAGAACGCAGGGCTTTTAAACCACAATGGAATACAGTGCGATTGGTAACTTGCTAAGAATTGCTTCATCTATTTTTTAAGAGGAGAATCCAACACTGCACATAGAGGAAACAATGAACAGGTCACAGTACTGGCACTGATCTTTCAATAACCCACTTAAAAAAAGAAATGAAAGAGGATAGAAAGAAAATATCAAAGTACCTGATTACATCCATTTTATTGCTTTGTATGGCCAAAAAAGATTACTTTAATTATTACAATGGTAAAAGAATGTACTGTCTAAAATACCATCAGTCAGTATTTTATATCCAGAAAGGATGTAAAATACTAGCAATTCCCTAGTTCTACACTAATATAATATTTTGGGAAGAAATTGTTCCCTTCTTGATTTAAAGGCATTGTCCATAGACCTTTAAGTTGCAGGGCCCTTTGCAAAACCTCTGCCTTGCTTTCCCCAGGTATCAAGGGATACCCGATCTATCGAGGGATAGAGGGGTAGTGTAATGCTTGTATGCATGTTAACGCTAATTTAGAATACATTATGGGGTCTATTCACAAAGCTGCCGAAGGATCTGGCCGTAGCTTCGGCCGATCCTTCGGCTGGCTTCGGCCCCAGGACCCCTTCAGTTCAGGAGAACCGAGGGGGTGCTGTACGGGCTATTCACAATAGCCCGTACAGCTCCCGATCACGGCCGAGCAGCTCAGTCGAGCGCTCAGCCGTGCTGAAAGCCGAAGCTGGCCGAGCGGCCGGCCATTGATTTATGCATTTTCCTGTTTCCTTAATTTTTTTTCTTTGGCCAGTGACTAGCAATATTGGCAAGACAAGCATAGTGACACTAGACCAACAACATTGTTATGGAAAATTATTTATATGAGCATGCATAAGTACATCAAATAAAAATGAAGGGCTAAGTGAAAAAATAAAATTACCTTTGATTTTTTTGTAGTAAGGCTGGGTACCCATCCCAGTTAGCATATTCCTTGCAAACACTGTCCTCCGAGATCCTTGCAGCAATCCTTGTAATTGCGGTTGCTGGGATTATACATCTATGTCCTTCACCAAACCAGCTGTATTAGTTCTCCCCATCAAGCATGGTGTGGCCTGCTCAGCCCATTTCTCTATGCAGCCTGGCTTGAGTAGATGTTGCTAGGTGGAAGAGACTGGTTGTTGTGTGCAAAAACAGTCACAAATGTGCTAAAAAATGTACATGCATTTTTCATGTGCTCCCATTGAAAGTCTATGGGGCAACAAATGCACTATGTAGGACCAAAGGAGCACCTGCACCTTTTCACATGGCAGTGCAAGGCATAGGTATGAATGTGCCCCGTAGAAAATAATATGATTCCTCATGTTGCTTGATGACTGACACACGGCAAATTACAATGGTGTAGATGCAGTGGCGACTCTAGGAACAATATATAGGGGGGGCACATAAAATACCAAAACTGGGGGGGGCACTAATAGTTTTATGGGTCAAAGAAAAGTACAGCACACGTGGAGGGATCCCTCACCACTGCTGTGTGTGAGAGCAATTGCTGCAATCCTGATAGTTCTGGTACTGACCCCTGTCAACTGTATAGGGACTACAAATCTCAGCTATACATTATACAGCAATGCAGAATACCACCAGCTATAGAAGACGACAAATTTCAGCAATTATAATTCAGTAATGCAGAATATCACCAACTATAGAGGACTACAAATCTCAGCAATACATTAAATTGCCCCATCAACCTGGGGGGGGGGGGGGCAATTGCCCTCCATTGCCCCCCCCCTGTAGCGACACCTATGTGTAGATGGGGACTAATGAAGATTGCAAAAAAGTATTTAAAATTGAGTTAATATATACACTATAGCAATGTTACAATGTATTTATTTTACAGTGTATTTTTAGTAGCTGTTTTATGTGCAGAGGAAAGTTGTGTCCTTTTTTATTTTATTTGTAAACAAAATAGTTTTCTTGTCCTGATGTCACGTGGATGAAAACCGAGTTAAGTATCCAGTCTTCCTCACAGTTGTTCTTTCTTCTTCTTTTATAAAACTTGAAAAGAAAAGTTTAGAGTACAGCTTTTTCCAAAAGTAGTCCTGGTAATATTAATAAATTGTTTCAATTGTCTGCTTGCAGATGGTCTTTCTCTATTTAGATACTCCCAATCACAATGTCCCTTCTCTGATTGTTTTTATATTCAATTATTCTTCAGCAGACTGGTATTTATGTCTGGGGCTAATTTGGAGTTTGACAGCTTGATTATTCTCTATGTTATATGTCATTATTTCTTTTCACTGACTGCATATTAATTGAAATTTGAAGGCTTGATTGCTGTAATACTTCATGCAGCTTTATGGTAAAATAAGGAAAAGGTCAGCATAAAAACTTTACTAAGATACCACAAATGAGAGAGTTTTTACTACTCATGGGATATGAACATAACTTTTAAGTTCTGATAAAGTTTTACAGCAGATGGAAGCAAAAATGTATTATGATATTAATTATGTTTTAATCAAAGGGAGCGTGGGGAATGGTACTAAAAAATCAGTGTACTGTATATATTGTAATTGTAGCTAAGGCAAAATGAAAGATCTCTTACATCAGGAAGATCTGTGCCACACATCTTCTTTGAAATTAAACAAGATTAGGATTATTTATTATGCATTACTATATAGCAGCAGCAAATTGTGCAGTATGGAAAACACTTCAGAGGAGTCTCTTCCTCAGAGGAGCGATGGATGCTTATATCATGCTGAGTGAAAGGACAGATGAGGTTGTTTTAGGTGGTTTATAGATGGATATTGGACTAAAAAGATGTTTTATGTGGTCTTTTGACCATCTGCCTATGCGTGAGGCTATTACATAGTTACATAGTTACATAGTTACATAGATCCAGAACTGATTTTGATTAGTCAGATTTAGGTTCGCTAAAACCTGTTGAGGAATTCCAAAGGCTTTTTTTGCTAGAGGCAGTTAATATTAGCCATATGACATTTGAAAGATTTGAAAGGGAGCCTAGAATTTAATCTTCTAGTTGTAAAAAGGTAAATATGAAACATGCATAAACACTATGTTAAACTTACCAAGCTAATAATGTTTTTTTTTTTGTTTTTTTTTAGTACTGAGCACACTAAGTAAAGAAAATATATACATACATACTGTATATTCCTTTTTAGTATGTTACAGTAGCAGCACTTACCCTGCTGTTTCAAACCCATGTCAAGATCCTAATAATGACCTCTTTTCCTCATTACCCCCATGAGTTATGACTGTTGTAATTGCTAAAAGTTACAATGTTACAACACTAAAACAAGAATATGTTGATTGACATAAAGTATTATGTGCCAACACAGGGCTACCCCAAAGACATTTTTGAAAAACAGATTGACCATGTACTTATTGACTGTGGTTATTTTTAAACCTTCTGTATTTTAGTGTCAGGAAGTCTGTGCCAAGTGAATCATGCATGCATTTGCGCATGCGCATGGCGTGGCTCTTCCAAGCCTCTGGTGCTGAGTACTCATCAGTAGTGATGAGCAGAACACCCCTGTGTTCGGTTCATATTCGAACATTCGAACGGCCGAAAAGTTTGAATACAAACTCAAACTCAATGCAAGTGAATGGGGGTTGAACGTTCGAAATTGAATGTCCCCTTTAAGAGGTCTTATATGCAAGTTATTGGCAATAAATGGTGTATGGGGGTCCGGGTACTGCCCTGGGGGACATGAATCAATGCCAAAAAACAAAACAAAAATACAGTTTTTAAAAGGAGCAGTGATTTTAACATCACTTAAAGGGTAAAAAAGAAAATAAAAATTCCTTCAAGTATCATACCTAGGGGATCCTCTTAACCTGCCTGTGAAGTGGCGGATCTGTAGGATGTATAGAACCTGCTGCAGCAAAACTGAC
This sequence comes from Nanorana parkeri, assembly GCF_000935625.1. Classification (NCBI taxonomy): domain Eukaryota; kingdom Metazoa; phylum Chordata; class Amphibia; order Anura; family Dicroglossidae; genus Nanorana; species Nanorana parkeri. The sequence continues at coordinate 96,852 of NW_017308954.1, forward strand.
ATTTCTAAAAAAAAATTAAATTTTTTCCCCTCTTAAAGTGTGCATTTCCCCCTCCCAAACAATACCAGACCCTTTAGGTCTGGTAGAAATGTTAGGGGGGATCCAACTTAAAAAAAAACTGTGTAGGGTTCCTCCTAAAAGTAATACCAGGCCCTTAAGATCTGGTAGGAATATTAAGGAGGGACCCTATGTAGAAAAAAAGAAGTGTGTGGGGTTCCCCCTAAAAGTCATACCAGGCCCTTAAGGTCTGGTAGGAATAGTGAGGAGGGACCACATGTAACAAAAAAAAGTGTGTGGGGTTCCCCCTTAAAGTAAGTCATACCAGGCCCTTAAGGTCTGGTAGGAATTTTAAGGAAGAACCCTACCCCCAAAAATGGGGGGGGGGAAACATGGGGTCCCCCCTAAAATTCCATACCAGACCCTTGATCCGAGCATAGTCCTGGCAGGGCCGGAAAGGGGGGGCGAACGAGCATCCCCCCTCAGCTAGCTCCGCCCAATTGTGTAGTTTACCGACATCTGATAGGCAGGCCATGATTGGGCACAGTCATCATGACTGTGCCCAATCATGGCTCTAATTCAATACTGAGCCCTGATTGGTCAGGTACAAGACTTTAACAAATCAGAGCTTCAGAGGGCATTTTGCCTTATGGAATGTCCACGGTCGAACAAACCGCGAACATCCCATAAACTTCGCCATTCAGCGAACGCTCGAACTGTCGATGTTCGATCCGAACTCACGTTGGAATCGAACACTCGGCTCATCCCTACTCGTCAGCTACTGTGTACCCGTGTTCCTGAACCTGATTCTTGTTTCCTACCTTCCCATTGATGACCCGGCTTGTTCCTCGACTACGCTGATCTTTTGGTGACCCTGATTATGACTCGTTTTTGGACTATGCTTCTGCCTTGTACAATGTTGCCCGCACGGTTCTGACCTCGGCCTTCCACCTGATCACAATCTCAGCTGCTGTCCTGTTACCTCCTTGTCTGCACGTTGCCAATCTGGTCTTAGTTGAGTCTTCTCACCCTGCTTCTCACTGTGCTTTTCTGTTTAGCCATTCAGCGAAGCTCCTACAAATTCAACTTCCTCCAGCAAGATCTTCTTACGGTACTCGTGCTACTCTGTGCCCCAGCTCACCTGTCTCGCTATTCATGGATCCTGGAACTAGAGTTGCAAAAAAGGCTGCCTTCATCTCCTCAAGCTCCATAAGGTATGTGACATTTAGGGGTTGATTTACTAACCTTATAAACACGCCACGAACAAGTATACACCTCTGTAGTGTGTTCCCTCCCAGCATGATCTATTGGTGGAATCTAGACACCTTTGTGGTGTGTACACACCCAGCAGGTGCGTTGTGCAAAGCCCTGCATGAATTGCAAGGTGATGTTGTGTAAATTAGCTCTACATTGTGTTGCTTGCGTTGATGAATGCAGGAATGTAAATGCATGAGCTAACCATTTTTGTCTAAACTGTGAAGCAGCATTATATATGCATCATGTGCATGATTTTTCCATATATGGCATTAGTGGAAATATGCTTTTAGAGACTTTTTGGTTGAAAAATACGTTTTGCTGTGTAAAAAATCACACACACCTAGTGCGTGCGTGTGTATAGGTTATTAAATCACCCCCTTAGACTTAGAAAATGAGAGAAGAAAAAATGTTTTGCCACTTCCTTTCTACAGAAGGTAGTTGCATGCTAGAATTTGTCTGAACTCCCCTCCCCTCCTCTATAGCCAATAACACTCCAGCTTTCTTTGAGTCAAGTTCTAATTTGTGAAAATCTCACCTTCCTTCCACTGCAGCCAGCATAATTCATCACTTCTAAAAACTCCCCTGTCTGTCACAGCTAGTAGTAGTGAGTCATATTTAACTGGACTTGTTCTGTAATTTTGAAGTGTATCCAAGCCACTGCTTCAATAGTGAAGAAGTGACTTGGAGTAGCTACAAAACATCTTCAACATTACAGAGCAGGTCCAGTTGAATATTACCAACTAAAAATAGATATAGCATGACCTGGATAAATGAGAACCTTTATGTACACTGACCTATCACTGCAGTCATGAAACAACCATATCTCATTTTGCTTGATTAAGTGATCCATGCATTTAAAACTCACCTTCCAGCCACATTTTAGACTGACTTGACAGGGCTGCTGAATTGTGCCAGTGCTTTTGTGAGTCTCATGATTATAGTATAAGTAATGTTAATGAAACTAGATGGCACTTGCTGTTATGTTTGAGATTATGGTAAATGGCGTACTCCTGACCCCCGAGTTCGGTTCGAATTCGAACTTTAGAACATGAGAAAAGTTTGAATTTGAACTCAAACTCAATGCAAGTGTTACTGGTTTAGAACTTTAATAATCAAATGTCCCCATTTTGAAGCCTTATATGCAATTTATTGGCCATAAAAAGGGTATGGGGATCTGGGTACTGCTCTGGGGGACATGAATCAATGAAAGAAATGTTTTTAAAAGATACCGGTGTAGTGCTTTTAACATCACTTAAAGGGAAACAATAAAAATGAAAAATTCCCTTAAATATCATGCCTGGGGGGGGGTCCCCTTAAACTGCCTGTAAAGTGGCACATCTGTACGATGTATAGAACCTGCTGCAGCTAAAAGTGACACATAAAGAAAAAAATTACATTTCAATTGCCGGCAATTGGTTTACTATTAATCTTGTAAACAACTGCTTGGGGAGTCAGCCTGTATGAAGAGGCAACATGTTAGGACACTCGGAAGAAGATTCAAGATTTTTTGGATAAATTCTGGTGTTTCTTTTGCAGTTGTTGGATGAAAGTAACAACAGGTGCTTTAAAATTAGGCCTTTAGTGTTGGCGGTGCCTTTACACCATAACCCTTCAGAGTTATTCTTGGCGAGTGCAGGATTGGACCCTGCTCCAAAAATTCGAATTATGTGCACTTGTCACACAGATGCCAAAAAACATTGGGCCTTTAGTGTTGGCGATGCATTCACACCATAACTCTTCAGAGTTTTTGTTGACAAGTGCAGGATGGGACTCTGCTCCAAAAATTCAAATTATATGCACCTGTCACACAGGTGCCAAAAAATTGGGCCTTTAGTGTTGGCGGTGCCTTCACACCAGAACCCTTCAGAGTTATTTTTGATGAGTGCAGGATTGGACCCTGCTCAAAAAATTCAAATGAATTTTATCGGTTACATCGGCATCAGGGGATTTATAGCTGCTGCTGATCCAGGACTGATTCATTTTGATAAATGCCAGCCAGTCAACGGAGTCTGTGGACAGACGCACTCTTTTATGTGTCACAAAACCACTGAATGTCCTTTCCGAAAGCACGCTGGATGCAGGGCAGCATAGTAGCTCCATTGCATATTGGGTAAATTCTGGCCAGTGATCCATTCTCAAGACTCAGTAAGCCAGAGGATCGTCTGTTGGAAAGCTCTCCATATCTGCTCTTGCCCCTAGGTAATCCTGTACCATATGATGCAGATGCTGCCGAAGAGTGCGTAAAGCAAACAGCCCTTGGCGCTGAGGACTGAAAACATTTCTAAATGCATCAGTTAGGTGGCCCCCTTCTCCGCCGCTCTTCCTTTGACCAACCAAAGCCCCAGAAGCACCTCTTTCATGAAATGGTAACCTACCAGTGTCTGGAAAGGTGTTACATAAGTTTCTCTTCAACGTGCCCTCAGGTTGTTTGATCCTGTGCTCCCTCTGTGAGGGCAAGATGAGCTCTGCAACTTTACGCTTGTAACGCGGATCAAGAAGGGTTGCCAACCAGTAATTATCCCTTTCCTTGATACCACGATTCCTTGGGTCATTTCACAGGCTTTGCAGCATAAGGGAGCCCATGCACCGTAAGTTTGAGGAGGCAAGAGAATCAAAGTCTTCAGGGTCACTGAGGAAGACACTATTGTTAACTACTTCCTCCCAGCCATGTGGACCTTGCTGCTGACTGCCTTGTCCAACGAAGCCAAAACATTACCTTCCACATGATGGTACAGAGCTGGAATGGCCTGACGGAAAAAGAAATGGCATTTGGGAACCTGCCACTGTAGTACAGCACATTCTGCAAACTAACGGAAGGGGACAGAGACCACCAGGTGGAAAGGCAGCAGTTGTAAAGCTAACAATTTAAAGCTAACAATTTGGCCAAGCTGGCATTTAGACGCTGTGCATGTGGATGGCTGGGACAGTATTTGTTTTTCACTGCAGCAGCTGGGGCAGCGAAATTTGACTGGTCAAATCTACAGCTGGTGGGCTGCTGGCAGACTTGGCGGAAGGACATGTGACACTCATTGCTATACCATCATCCCTCTCACTGGAGGCTGTTGACATGGCATGACGTATAGTGGGGCTAGAGCAGCATGTGACTGACACTATGTTCAAACAATTCCGCTGACTCCTCCGTGCATGATGGTGGGGCTACGGCAGGAGTAGCTGTAGACAAGGAGGCAGAATAGGCCGCTTTGGCAGCTGCAGTGGACTGAGAACCAGTATGATCTTGGGTGACAGAGGATGAGGATGAGCTTAGTTATCCACTCCACCACCTCTTCTGTATGTTGTGGCTGAATAACACGACTAGCACCAGATAAAAAGGACAAGTGTGCCCTGCCTGCAGAGGATGGACCACGTCCATGACCATGACTACCACTTTTGTCTGTGGACACAGAGGCTGCGTGCACTCTTATTGCTGCATTGGAGCATCTGCATCTCCTTGTAGGCCTTTCAGACATGATTAGGATTGCAATAGACTGCTATAATCAACTGCTTTAATCAACTGCTAAAATAGACTACTATTATAGACTGCTATAAGAGACTTCTGTAATCGAGTGCTATAATAGATAAAACGCTGATAAAACACTGATAGAACACTCTCCCTTTTAACTCCAGCAACACACTACATAGGGCTGCAGTGTAAGCAGCCTTATATAGTGTGGCGCTGGCACTTTGCTGTGAGCCCTGATTGGGCAAAGTCTTGCACCTGACCTGTGGTCAAGTGCAAGGCTTTAGCCAATTAGGGTTTCACAAGACGGAGTGCCTTGTTGGGCACTCAGCGGGTGAACAGCCCGCCAAACGCCCTGATAGTTTGTGTGTTCAGCGAACACACAAACTAGCGATGTTCGAGTCAAACTCATGCTTGACTCGAACATCGAGCCCAACTCTTCTCTCCACACCAACCAGACAAAGGTCTTCTGCTATGTACAGTATGGTATCAAACCCTGACTGCAATAAACATGAATAACACTGGAAAATATGTAGTAACAAACAAACTGGGAACAAGCTTACTGTGTTACACCAATCATAGCGAATCTAGATTTGCACAAGGCAGCGAAAAACTAAAAACAGCAAATAGAAATAGATTAGAAAAAGAAAATTTAAGAAAATATCTGAAATGTTGAAAATTAACTGTGCTACTTGACATTTTCTCTTTTTTGTGTTTTCAGTAGGGATGAGCGAACTCAACAAAGTTCAGTTTGCAGGAAGTTCAGCAAACCCACAAACAAATCTGATAAAGCCAAACATGGTGCCAAACCCCATAGTCTATAGGATTCAAATGATCAGTTTTAATGAAGTGCAAAGGATATTAGGGTTTTAATAAACCCCTTATGTATCCTTAAAGAGAACCTGTCACCACTAAAGTGCAATCACATAAGAGGCAGACCCCATGTGATAGCGAGAAAGTTAAGTAAAAACAGGTAAAAACAAGAGGTTTAAAAAGAAAGTTAAATGTAAAAACACTTAAAAAAATGTTTTAATCCCCCATGAACAGTACATGCTAACACGAATATGTTTTGGGTGTGTCTGCATACAAAAATGACAATTTCACATTGCCGCACATGCATGAGTGAGAGCAATAATTCTAGGGTCATTATTCATGGTTAATTCTAAATTGATGACCTGTAAATGCTTTTAGAGTGTTGCCAATAAAAAAAATTTGGGTGCTGTAGTTTTTCACCATTTCATGAGTGCACACAATTTTTAAATGTGACATATTTGGTATCTATTTACAACTTTTATATTTTATCAAAAATGTGCGTAATATGTTGTGCTTATGTGCATTAAAAATAACTTGAGCGTGTTTTGTAGTGAAAATTTGGATTTGATAAACAGTTGCTCTAATATCATGTGACATAAAAAATTGCAACTGCCACCATTTTATTTAACAGTGTCTCTGCTTTCAGGAAATATTTATTTCTGGGGGTTTAGATAGTCTTAAGACCTAAAATCTGCATTTTTTCATGTGTACAAAAAAAGCAAAAGTTGCTCTGGTAGCAAAAAGTAGCTCATACTTTTTCCAGCAACAGGCATTACGTGTCTTGAGCATTTTATTGTGCTCAAGACAAGCAAATGGGATTCCTTGTCTTGAGTGTTTTGTCATACTTAGCTTTGAGTGACAAAATCCCTAGGTATGAATGGGGACTTAATGATGTGGATGTTTATATTTACTACTGGGCACTGGAGCACGGGACATGTGTACTAAATTTAGCAAATTAACTATAAAAGAAAGTGTTTGTAAGTAATGTGGAAAGGAGTCAAAAGACTCACTTTAGATCACAAAACAACCATATCTCCTTTCACTTGTTTTCTTGGTAAATGGTTAAAATTTAGCTTGGGCAATAAAGTAAGCAGCATGATAGCTCCAGTAGAACATTCCAACTTTAGTGTTTTACTAAGATCATCGCAAAAAAAAGGGGCACAATTTCTACAAAAGGCCAATATCATTTAGTTATGCCTATGACTGCATGATATCTAGATACAGCCCTGTCCCTCTCATCTGTCTGGAATCCAAAATAATTTCATTTTACAAAGCAGGGGCAATAAACTTATCACCCAGGGCATGTGCCCTGGGTTTGTACTGCAGTTGCACAGGTTTCCTTTGAAGTAATTGTGTGCATCAACCCAAGAATGATCTTTGTAATCAACATACTTCAGAAAAGAAACATCTTTCTTACCTGATGTAATGAGTTTAGAATGCCAGAGCAATTCACTAACATATAAAAGCAGAACAACTCTCTAAAGGCTCCCCTATTAAGTTTGACATTAGAATTTCAGCTGGCTATTTGAACAACTGGTAGCAAAGAACCCCTTTCCCCACCAAAACCTCTGGTACAGCAGGATTCAGAAAGACAATGCCTTGTAGTACCTTTCTACGGAAACACACAGTGGCAAAATTGGGCTTGCTAAATGCTTACCATTCCTAGAGCACACTATAATAGAATCATAGGTTGGACTAACAATAGACAACAACAGATTTAAACTGTGTGATAATAAAATGTGCAGTACATTAATGAAAATGAAATTCAGAACAATAGGCTAATAGAAGTTCTTCAGAATAAAATCTAATGTCAAAGTGATACCATAGAATGTTTTACAAGGTCATTTTGTGATGAATGCAGCATCAGAATGAAAAGAAAGAGCAGAATGAACTTATAAAAGATCTGTCACATAATGACAAATTTCATAGTTTAAAATAAAATAGTTTGAAGGCAGTAACTAAAGTTATCTTATATTCAAAATACTAAGAATACTTTCTGGTTTAATAAACCACTTGGATATCTTCATCATGATGTTATGCCATCTGATAATTCACCTGTGGCATTTCAATGAACTTTTTGCTGTAAATGTAATTGATATTAAAGTCCTTATTAAAACATGTCAGCAATTGTATTATGGATTGCGTTAAGTACCTTGTGAATAATTTGAAATTCTGAACAATGTAAAGTAGCTAAATTAACTAAATATGTTATGCTGCAAATGACAAGATATTTAAACCAATTATGAGTGCGTAATGCAATAATGGATATGAGCAATTATGATTTGACGTGTATACTGTCACATTTCTTTTTTAAATTAAAAGCTTTGAATGTCTTGTTTGGACTAAATCACAACTTTGGTACGATGGTTTATAAAGAACAGCTTTCACATGTTAAGGATAATGATAAGTATAGAAGCAAGATTTAAAGTGGGGTTTATTTAATTTACATAGACTTCATGCACATGGCCGTTTACCTTTATCCTGTGTAAAAAATGGTCCTTACTAAATCTCAACTCATACAAACATATTCCCTCGTAAGGTGAGATGCGTGCAATGTCCAGTCATTTGGACCTGTGCCGTTACCTGTGTCTTCACATTGTTGATGTTTACATCTCCCCCTGAATGAGTCATTCTCTAAGCAGAGGCGGTGGTGCAGAATAACCCAAGGGCTTGTTCACACCAAATGCAAACCAGATCTGCATGAGTTTCTGCACTTGCAGTGCAGTGGGTTGTGCCGCGGTTTTTGTCACGTTTTTGATGCGTTCCAGGCCGTTTTTTGTTAAAAATATATATATTTTTTTTAAATGGTTTTTCAGTGCGTTCCAGGGTGTTTGCATGTGTTTTTGATGTATTTGCATGCGTTCCAGAGCAGGTAAAATAGGGCTTGCTGCAGTTTTTTTACATGCTCTGGAACTGAACTCTGCGATGTGAACTAGAGCCCAAAATACCATTGGAATTCATTGGACGCAGTTTTGCTCCGGTCTGTAACTGCTCTGCTCCTGGAACGCACTTGGTGTGAATAAGGCCTAAGCCTTCAGTCATTCAGAATGACTGGAGGCCGTGGTCATTCTGTACCTCCATCGGTGCCTACATATTGTTGATATTTACTTTTCCCCCAGCCCTAAATTCAATAGGCAGCATTATGACAATGACCAAGATGCCACGTGAATGACTCATTCAGGAAAGATGTAAACATCAGCAGTGGTACAGATGAAAAATTACCTCAATCTTTAGTCATTCTAATCCTTCATTGCTGCCTACATATTGTTTATATTTTCATCTCTCCTGGACCTAAATTCATTAGGCAGCAAAGACAGCACATGTGGTCTTGTCCATTTACCCTGTGCACATATGTTTTCAAGAACATTTACATGCATATAGCATTATTTGGTTTCTACAGCTAAATGCTATGAGCCAAAATAGAGCTGTGTGGATGGGCCCATAGCATACAATACTGCTGCGTTTAGATCAGTATACATTAGGGATTTGAATGCAGTGCACTGTATGTGATAAGTCCTTAGTGAGGCAAAGTGTTTGTGCAGTATTTAAAGCAGAACTCTGGGCAAAAGTGTTCTTAATTAAAATAAAAGTTAATTAAACAACAGATACACTGACTGGCAAGGTTTCTCTTAGGGATCATATCCAATGCAGATGGGATGATATATGTTTGAACAATGATTTAGGAATCATTGGCTTTCCAGTGAGCACACAGGTGATCCAAGAAGCTGTAATGCTAAACCAGCAAATACTGAAATTGTCATCATGGCTATACAGTATACCATTGCCGTGAATCACAGGAGTGGATATTTAGACATACAAATCTATTTGAAATAAATACCTACTGTGCATATAGTTGTTATTCTAAGGCCAAAATCTCCAGGTTGAGGGATATTAATTAGCACATGTCAGCATGATTACATGGATGATAAATTCATATACTACCGTAACCACACACCAAAAACAAGAATCAGAAGAAGACTCCCATTAGCACACAGACAAGAATGTATTTTTGTTAAGCCCATGTTGGTGCTGAAATATAGAAAAGCATTGCTAAAAATGAGCAGTGATAAGCTTCTTGTCATAGGGTAGTACTGTCAAAAAGGTCCACTATTTCAGCTTTTCCTTACCATGATTTCATCATAACTCAATCCTCTCTTGTAAAAACTGAATCAGAGATTTACAGTATTGTATTTTACTCTTCACGTCAGCTCTATTGCCAGCTCTGTACAGTCCAGCTGTGTACGATTCTTCATGTTTTATTTAGATATTGTCTTGCATAGCCACTTTTCTTCTTCCGCCTGTGCTGTGCCTTGCTAATCATTTCATCTTTAGCACTGTCACAGCAAATGCCAATTGCTCTCCTTATCTTAGCACAATAGGTATGATAATGGATTTTACCTCCTTATTTCAGCTACAAATCAGGCCTTCCTAGCCAGTGAAATATATTTACAGATAATGTGGCTAGCAATATATTGTAGCTAGAGCAGTGTGATGATGTGCTCTACTGTAAGAAAATTGTCCCCTTGCCAACTCTAAATCAGTTTCTGAATAGGTATTGCTGTTCTATGGTCTGCAATTTACCTTGAGGGCCATGTCAGTTGTGATGTCTCTAATAGCAATTCTACAATGATGAATATCAAAGTTCAACTGTGAAACTCTGCAATGATTTGCTGTTTGGGGATTTAAAAATCTCAGGGATGGATTGCATTACTTGTTCACAATTGGCTCCGCAAATACCATTGTGTAAGATTTATAGATTACACCTATCGAGCAGATGAGCGTTACAGTTACAGATTTTTTCAAATGATGTGATTTTCTGTTCCCAAGAAAAGGGAACTTTTGTCAGTTATCTCAGTCAGACCATATGTAGCAGCCACAAGAGGGTTTGCTGAAAATCTTCTTAACTTCAGTAGTTAAGTAATAAAATAGCAGCCTTGACCTCAGTATAATTACTTTGAATTCTGTCCAGCTCTTGTGACAGAAAATAATTTGTGTCTCGGGTTTGTTTAGTTATGCAAAGTAAATTAAGGAATCAAATGTAGAGTTTTCTCCATACTTATAAATTAAACTGTAAATGGGTATTTCTAATTAAGATGCAATGATATAAAACATATCCACTGATCCAAAACAGCTTAAAATAAAGATCTGGAAAGTGAAGCTCTTGAAAAAAAGATGTCTGCAACTTTGTAGTGTTTATGACTATGGGGACAATTTAAAAAAAGCAGTGGTAAGGCCACATTGCTTTAAAAAAAAGCGAGAGCTTTGCACATTTATAAAGCACAGCTTTCTAGTACAATAAGCAGAGAGAACTCCATAAGCTACCACAGGTTCCACACTGTGGTCTGCATTTTATGAATGGACCCTAAAATGCGGGATGCAGTAGCACTGCAGAGTGAAATGCAGAAGGGATAGTGATATCTGCTCTCCTTTATAAATGAGCACCTAAGATAGCCATAGATGTGTTTCGGTATTGCTTATACCTATGTACAACCCTGATCCTCAGTAGGGTTGCCACCTGTCTGGGACTTACCCAGAGAGTTCGGGTGTTGAGTCCTGTACGTATTGTGTCTGGGTTTCAGGCCAGCTGAAGCCAGAACACAAGATGTCACAATGTCAGATTGACAGGGGCAACCACAGGGTCCTGGTGTTCTAACTTGAATGTATGGAATAAGCATGGGACATGGGGGGACACTGGAACTTGGGAGGAAGGAGGTGTCTGAAACATAGGGTGCAGAGAAGTCTTCAAGGGCACTGGGCTTCTGCTTCAGGCAGATACTGTATGTTGCTTGCTATCTCTCCTCACTCTCTCTCCTGCCTGTCTCTCCTTGCTCTCCCTCCTGGCTGTCCCTTCTCACTCATCCTCCTGGCTGTCTCTCCTTACTCTCACCCCAGGCTGTCTCTCCTTGTGTTATCCTGGCCATCTCTCTTCTCTCTACTGTCTGTCTCTCCTCTCTCTCTCTCTCTCTCTCTCTCTCCTGGCTATCTCTCCTACTCTCTTCATAGGCTGTCTCTCCTTGAACTCTCTGCTTGGCTGTCTCTACTCCCTCTTCTGGCTGTCTCTCCTCTCTCTCTCTCTCTCTCCTTGCTGTCTCTCTTCACTTTCTCTCCTGGCTCTCTCCTTGCTCTCTCTCCTGGCTGTCTCTTCATGCTCTCTCCTGTATATTCTCCAAAACAAAATTACAGCGTGGTGCTAGAGTGTTCAAGTATTACTTGAAGAAAAGGTGGCAACCCTATTTCTCACAGCCTATCCAGCACATCACAGCTTCTGCCAGGAATTCTTAAGAGCAGAGCCTGCACAAGTGTTCCATGGTCTTCATTCACTTCAAAGAGAAGCTCATCTGCCACCCATCAGGCTGGAAAATCATGCCATGATAGATATTTTTTTAAGGCCATCTAGAATGTCATGCATTGTGCAGCAACACCACCAATTGAGAATCTGATGAAGGGTATAGGACACAGAAGCAGGACTCTCCAAAGGATTAAAGAAATATATGGAAAGTTCACTTAAGAATTTAACATTATAAGCCTGACCTGGTAAAGCCATTTTGGGGGATGAGAATAGAGGGATTACTTCTTTAATTGCAAATGCAGAAAACCATTAACACCATTTTTACAGTGGGTTTGTATGCAGTGGATATTATATACTGTATACAAACAGGTATAAACTCATAAAAATCTTTATGCACAGTTAACACATTTTCTGATAAGAATACAACATTGCTTGAGAACAGTGTATCTTTGGTAACAGTTTGTCATAGGTATATTAAGCACAATTTGTCATAGTTATAATAAGCACAATTTTATTTATGAATCCTGATATTAAATGTGAGATGTGTGTTTCTGAATCATATACTACTTAATAAATATCAAGCATGAAAAAAAGATATTTGGCTCCATATGCATCACAAGTTGCAGAGCTAAAATAAATTCACAGTGGGAGAACTGACCTTATCTCTGGCTTACTAAACACCTGCTCTTCACATTTATTAAACATTTAAAGTCTCAATCACAAATAAAAATCAAGATCTTAAGTCATACAGTGATTCATGATCAAAGAGGCCCTCCATCCACTCAGAAAAATATAACGTAGGTAAGGAAGAGCTTTAATGTACATTCATGGCAACCAACCCCCTTCTGTCATTTGTTGACATGCTGAGTTCTAAGGATTCTTCAGATCTTCCACATGAAGTAAAGCAAATGGTAACGTGGAACCTAATTTCAAGTGACAGTGTTATTGGCAATATAACAACTCTTATTCTATGCTGCAAATAATTATATAGACTGTATATTTAATGTTAATTTAAACAAAAAAAATCTTACTGAAAAATTAGCATTTTCAAAGCTGCAATTCTTCCTAACTAGATATTAAACAAAAAGTAGGAGGCTTAGCACCTGAGCATACTTATTTCTACTTTTCACAAACAGAAGGATCTTGCTAAATGATATATATACAAATAGAATAAAAGTAAAATATATAGCCGCTAAGCAAAGTCAAGAACCATACTATTATTTCTTTCACTTGATGCACAGAGTGATCTCAGTCAGCAGTAATAAGCAATAAGTGCTGACTACTTATTGCTTAAAAGATTAAATAAAAAAAGACATCTTCCTTTGCCCATGCAGGTCAAAATCATGGGCTCAGTAAACTTTCTATTTTCTCATAAGCTCTTTTCCACTCCCCAGCTGCTTTTCTGGTTGCAATGATTGAAGAAATATACCTCTTTTGGGTGTGGAGGAGCATGTGATTGCACTGGTGCTTAATGACTGTCACCTGTAACAAGCAGAGCCAGATTGCTTCATAGACATTATAGGCCTTGGCCTAGGGCAGCAGGGCTGATAGAGACAGCTAACAACACAACATCACGCAGACTGTCAGCAACATGTTCCTGTGGATAATAAATGGTACAAGCCTGTTTTATGTTCTCATTCTTCATAATACCTGATTAGTTTCCTGACATGCTTATTTTACTTATGGATATCGAAAGATCTCAATTTACAGGGATCCATCCTTATAATGTGAAAAAGAAAGTAGCAGCCAGGCATATGCCTTTTTAATGTACATTCAACTCTTTACTTTAACAGAGACCTATGAGATGAGCTTCTGTTCCTTACCGATCCTCTCTGACTCATGTTTTCGTGCATGTGTACCTTTGCATTAAAAAAAATTGTAATACATTTAGCGACTGTAATGGGCCTGACTGATACTTTCTGTATACTTACTTCATACTGTGCATAAGAGCTGTCTGGTTGTCTGAAGCTGCCCCATCTTTTTATAATACTACTACTGACAATGCATATGTACTTCTGCATTTCAACTGTGTACTGGGTTCATGTTTTTTTGTTGTTTTGTTTTGGTGATTTCTAGCTTGATTTGTGGTCAAAACCTCATGGGAGTAGCCTGGGGCCAAGGGAATGGAGACACACATATACATGTGTGTTGTGGCCCAGGCAACAGTGGTTATGGAAGCTGAAATATCTCTGTTTTTTATTCACTTTACTAAAGGTACCAAGGCACTTGTGACTTTTTCAAACGTATCTCTGTGTTTAACCAGTTGACATCCGCGGTGTTAAACCCCCTTCCCATCCAGGCCATTTTTCAGTATTCAGCGCTGCGGTACTAGTTAAAGTAGGTTGAGCAAAGTTTTGATATGCAGGTTGAGAAGGCACTCTTCAGTGATCAGTGACACCAGTGTGATGATGCAGTAGGTTTGAGCACAGTGTGTGGTCCCCAGAAGAAAGGGTAATGTTCTGAAGCACATACCATTCAATGCCAATGCCCTATCAAGAAAACCCACCATCCAAAATCAAGTACAGCGAATATGTGAAGAGCTACAATGTCCAGGAATGAAACTGTGAGCGACTGCTACCAAGACTCAGGGTTGTTATTCCGTACTCACATGTGGGCCTCTTGCTGTATGCTTCCAAGTTTTGGTCAGAATGAGATCACCAGAAATCAAAGTGATGGGAAATTACTCTAAAGAGGACACAAGATAAATCTCCTTAAAAACGTTCTAATCCTTACTTTGCAAAAAAAGGTGTCTTCTTTCTTGCCCGTGTCTCCATTTGAAGGATTTTTCATCACTTCCAACCCTGATGGCCAATTGTCATCAAATCAGGAAGTGAGGGGAGTTCCCCCAATGTGGTCGTAGACCACAATAACAATCCTGTGAGTCTGTAGCCCATCACTCCTAGTGTTCTCAAACTAAATAAGCTGTGTGCAAATGGTATCAAAACTAGGGATTCACCGATACCAATTTTTTTGGTATCGAGTACCAGTAGTGATATGTTTTTTTCCGGTACTCGCCGAGTACTGGTACCTTGTGCCCCGATTATCAGGAAGTTTGGCTTCCTGATTGCCTGTAAAGCCGGTGTTCTAGCAAAAGAATGCTGCCTTCACTTACCAAGGCTGCCTGGCTTCCTGACCAATCAGGAAGCTGGGCGGTGAGTCATGAGGTGCCCACCGGCTTCCTGATTGGATGCTGCCTAGAAACAAGTGAAGCCAGCTTCCTAGCCAATCGGGAAGCCAGGCAGCACATCATGACCCACCTCCCAGCTTCCTGATTGGCTAGGAAGCCGGCTTCACTTGTTTCTAGGCAGCATGGCTTCCTGACCAATCAAGAAGCAGGGACCTGAGTCATGATGTGCCACCCGGCTTCCTGTTGGTTAGAGATAGGCACTCACCAGATGATTTTGACCAATTATCTCTAAGTGGTCTCTCTATCACAAAACGTATGTGTTTTGGCTGGATCCACTCTCCTTACTCCTCTCTCCTTCTCCAAATAATTTACAAAAAAAAAAATCAATAACCGGCATCATTTGTTTTCCCCACTGCAATTTGTAACCAGATACTACTTGGTGTGGAACTGTTAGTTTTGGCCACTAATACTAGTCAATAATTCAGTCAATAAGTTTTTTTTCAATATTGAATCCAGTTCAATCAAATTCTTTACATTTTGCCCAAGTACTTACAGTGATAATGTTAACAAACAATTGGCTCCAACTCTCTCAGCCCGCTTCTCTGAACGTCCTGTCCAGTACAACATCACAAGGAACCAAGCAGTCTCCAGCAGCTGTCTATCTAGTAGCTTGGAGAAGGGAGGAGTGAGAAGGAAAGGCGAAAGAGCAGGGATCAGTGGAGTGTCTTGCCTTGCTTTCCCTGCTTGTTAATAGAGACACATACAAGGGTGGGACCCTGCAAGTGAAAGGAGCCACCCTAAAATAAAATACCAGGGTCAGTGCTCAGGGGACCAGCTGATTCTGCAGGACAATACAACTTTTAAATATGAAGGATCGGCTTCCATTGTAAGTGATTCATCAGCAAGTGATTAATCAAAATCTTGACTTTAATATCACTTTAAATTTCAAGTTTAAGCTAGTCTCATTAAGGAGGTTAAGGTTAAATTATAGTATGGATATAGTCATAGGTTAGAAGATTAGCATAAAAGAAAGGATAGGGTGTATAAGTGCAATTCTTAGACTAAACAGTTAAGGATTAATTTTCCGTAGTGTTTTGCATTTCTCATTTGGGCTTGTTTCGGTGACATCAGTTTGACATGCTTCTAAGATAATTCAGAATTAATTGATAGATGCATGCAACCTCCTTATGAGCAAGAGCCCATCGACACAGGCCCCATATTGCAGGAGGTGTGTCAGCATAATGGGAAAATAAAGTTACGTTTTATAGTGACAGCTATGGTTAAAGATATAAGTGATACCTAGTTGGGGGGCAGATTTAAATTCACATTTATTTTTGGCACTAATATCACTCTGTGCTAGGTTGCCTTTGCTGAAAACAATTTTTCTAATATAATCCTGACATGTCCTAACTCTTCTGTATTCAATAAGAAAAGAGGAAGAAGCAGCACTGTAAACGAAGCAGGCTTTAAAAGAGAACTATGGCCCAAACTTTTTCAGCCATAGTTCTCTTTAGGGTCACAGGAGGACGTTTACTATGTCCTTCTGTGACCCAGAGCTCAGCATATAGTGAGGTATTGCCCACTATATGCTGAGAGCCACACTGCGGCCGGGAAAGATCTCTATATTGTTGAACAGTGGCGTAACAACCGGGGGGCGGGGGGTGCGCTTGCCCCGGGCGCAGGACTGAGGGGGGCGCCGCCACCGACCCCCGCTAAACGAAGCCCCTGGCCGCAGATGCAGTGGCTCCCTCTCTCTGCCACATGCACCCGGCTCTGTCATCGGGCAGCCGCTCGCTCCTCCGAGGCCACTAAGGTGCCTGCACCTTCCCTCATCCGTTCCACCAGTCAGCACTGGAGGAACAGAGAGGTGAGGGGGAATCCCTGTGGGGAGCATTGACTGCAGAGAGAAGATTGAGAATTGAGTGATCAGCAGTATGTGATCGCTCAGTTCTTGATCTATAAAGCCGATGTGTGACAGCTTCAGTGTTCCGTGTCGGCTCTAATTATGGGGATGAGTGTATTTCACTCTTCCCCATATTTCTGCTTTAAAGGAGAACTATGGGGTTAAGGCTTTCCCCGTAGTTCTCCTTAGGGTAACGGGAGGACACAAACTAGCTTCCTCCCGTCACCATAGGCTCAGTATACCGCGAGCTGCAGCTCGCTGTATACTGAGACGCCGCAGTATACCGCAAGCTGCTGCTCGCGGTATACTGAGGCGCCGCAGCTGAAGCTGATCCCGACAATTATGCCGGGATCCGCCCAGCTGCGTGACTGACAGATGGCTCTGCCTATCTAGAGGCAGAGCCAGTTGTACACGCCCCATCCCCCGTCCGTTCCGCCAGTCAGCGCTGGCGGATCGGAGCGGGGAGGGGGAAATCCAGCCCCTCCCCTGTCACGGCAGGGAGCCGTGACAGGATCAAGAGGTGAGCGAACGCCGGTATGTGTTCGCTCACCTCCCGATCCACTGAGCCGCCCTGTGACAGTCTCATTGTCACAGGTCTGCTAGAACTATGAGGTGAGTGAAAAGCACTCACCTCATTGTTCTCCTTTAAAGCACAGTGCTAAGAATTGAACACATTTAATTTGTTAATTGAAGGAGTGAACAGATTTGAAATATAATCTATTGAGTTAGCTGCTGTTCTTATACTATCCAATACCTGCTTTGACCAAGCTGTATTTCTTTGTCTTCAGTAGAGAATAGTAGATTGGAACTGGCTATAGTGTATGATAAGGATGACCAGGCTGCAAACCTGGCTGTACAGAATTGCACATTGTAAGGCAAAAAATTTTTGCATCTGTATTTCCTTTGTGTTTTTAGTTGTATAAACATGGGCTTTAAGGTGTCAGCTTTCATTTTCATATCTAAAATAAACAATATCAGCTGAAATCTGAGTAGGGCTTTTCTTTGTTTAAGTATGTAAAAAGCAGACGAAAAGTTGGACTATTAAAAATAATATTTGTGTGTGTATTGTGTGTGTTTTGTGTGTGTGTGTGTGTGTGTGTGTGTGTGGAGGGGGGGGGGTGTTTAAGTTTATTGTTATAACTTTACAACAGTGTGCCAAATACAAACAGCACTAGAGGAAACATGTAATTTAATTGAATACCTATAACTGATGCTGTAAAGACCTAAGAGCTAGACAGTGAATTTATTAATGTCTTACTTTGTAGTTTCTAAAAGAAAGATGAAAATCCATTAAGTACATTGTACTTTAGAAAGGACACTAAACTCTTGTAAATCTTGTAGGTTTAGCTAACAACCACAATGAACAACAAAAGTTGTATAGATCAGAGCAGATCAACTTAAGCTTTGGAGATTCAATCATATTGTATCAATGTGCATGGCTTAAGGCAACTTGGAAATAAATTAACCAAGCAAAACTTTTATAAATTGTTTTGGTGCCCAGTTTAGTTATATTTAAGTAGAAATGCAAGAGGCAACCTCATATAAACAGTGTATGTACCAATGATTAATGATGATCTCTGCACCAATTCCCTCAATTAAACATTGCCCACCCCTCCAACTATTCTGCTACTTTTTTATTCTATTTAAAATTCCCAAACATTTATCTGAATCTCTGGTCATGCGATGCACCAGGTTCTAAGTCCTCTTCTGGAATTCAGAGTGGGAGGAGTCTTGGTGTGGCAACAAGACTGGTCATCATTTAGTCTGGACAGAAGAAGTGGATTACCAGTCTTAACACCTGGAAGAGGCACAGCGTAGCACCACATGATAGCAGGCTTTGGTAAGTAGAAAGGGAGCTTTGTAAGGGTTTTCTTGAAGCAAGTGGGGTAGGTTTGCATTTTGTCCGTAAATCCACTTTAAAATTTTGCTGTAAAAGAATCCTTCCAGAATATTATATTTACAGTAGGGAGGATTTTTGGTTAGGTCTCTACAGGAATGATCAGTTAAAAAAATTAAACTAAATGTTTTAAATGGCTAATATCACAAGAATATATTTTTCTATACAACATACTGTATATAATATAAATAAGTTTACAGCTTTTCACCCAGCGAGATACAAATAAATTACATGAACACATTGGATAGGGTTAGAAACATATGGGGCTGGGTAAATTTAAGGGAAGGATGGTGAAGGGGAGCATGGGGTAAATATAAGTGTACTGGTGGGCTTGTATGGGTATGTCTATGTCTGGGCTAGTATTTGATACTATAGAGCAGGAAAGCAATAGGGCTATACCTTGTGAGTATCACATAAGTATCACTGCAGAATCTCAGGAGGGGAGGGCAAACAATTGGTTAGCTAGTAGGGAAGGGGAAACATTATGGAAATGTAATGGCCAATACATCTAGGTATGAATGAGTGGTTTTAAAGGGAATCTAGCAGGCCCATACCTTCAGAAATTTGTAGTAGTGGATGAGTTCCTTCATAAGTCTGATTTTTTTCTATTCTTTGAAACCACAATATAATTGGAGGTGTATAAAATGTCTTCCAGTATAATAGGATGAGGGATGTTGCTGCATTCAATAAGTGAGCACTCGCTTAAGCCTGCTGGTAAGCTTGTGCAATGGTACAGATACTGTAGACCTAAGGGTCTAGGGGCACGAGGATAACCTGTATTTAGAGCTATTAAGAGCTATTGTTTTCTAGAAAGTTGGGATTGTCAGGAAAGCCCACTATATGTAATACAATGTTCCAGGACAGTCACATTTTCCCCAGCACTGAAATTAGCAATTGGAAAAAATAGTGTCTAAGTCTAAAAGATAAACCTTTAGTTCATTTCTCCTATTGTGGAGATAGAGAGAAGATACAGTATTTGAGAGTTGCAGGACTGTTTTTTTTGCTCATCCATCAGTAGTGTTTCAAATTGAATTCCTGTATGGAACACAAAGATTTGTGAATGAAGTGGTGGAGTTAAAGGTTTCTCTAATTTCTGAAAGAGGTTTAAGTTTAGAGTTGATTATAACTTGGTGTAATAGGAGAGGCTTACCTTGTGCATGAGTTTTGTCATTTTTTATCAAGGAGAAGCCTAATATGAGTATTTGCGGTCAGTTGTTTTTGTCTTGCATGAATAAAGTCTCAGACATTCAGAGTAGAAGTGGTTAACAGAGAGGTAGGTCAAGAGATTGTCTTCATTCAATTTGGTATCCTTATCATGGTGGTGAGTTATGTGTCAATGTATTTTTTCAGCTGATCCACAGCTTGGAGTGTTTTGCAATGGTCCAGAAATATAGTTAAAACTGCTGCATTATAATAATGTTTGAAATCAGGTAGAGAAACTCCACATTCTGGTTTTAGGTCTTATCTGTGTTTCATAGAAGACTCTAAGGGGTCTATTCACAAAGCTGCCGAGGGCAGCCGAGTGAATGACCGATCAGAAGTGAAGTGAGCCGAACACTGTTCGGCTATTCACTTCAGGCTGGTACGGCTGATTTCAGCCGTACAGCAAATGGCTCCATATCAACTTATTAATCAGTGCCAACACATATGCACATATAAATCTATGGGCTGTACAGCAGCCAAGTGATTACCACCTGTGACGGACCCCGTGTACCTCGACTGGGTACCTCCGCCAAAGAGCGTCTCCTGCCCGCCAGACCCCACTCTCAGCCAGCAGATTCGCAGTAACCAGCCCCTAACCCCCAATCACGAGGCAAAACTCATGTTGAAGGTTCAACACCGAAAGAGCAACTCCTTTATTATACACAGGACATTCACTTTAGAGACACCGGGAGGGATACAACCCGTCCTCTCCCCTCCCATTCATGACAAACACAGATAACAGCTTACACAGTGGGGCTGATTTACGAAGCCCAACACGCACACGCGCAGGCTGCGTGCACGTTTTAACTCGCAAAAATGCATTTACCAAGCGAACACGCACATCATTGCACGGTTTCACGCAGGCATGGCGCATTTTTATGTATTTACTTCGGCGCGTGTCGTGTAATATGCGCCATCGGCTGCACGCCACT
>NW_017308955.1:0-1285 GCF_000935625.1 Nanorana parkeri
GAGTGTCCTGCACAGAGCCCCGACCTCAACCCTACTGAATGAACTGGAGATTGTGAGCCAGATCTTCTCATCCAACATCAGCACCTGACCTCACAATCGGACACAAGGACACACTCCAAAATCTTGTGGAAAGCCTTCCTGGAAGAGTGAAGGATGATAATCGCCATAACTGGAGTCCAACTCCATATTAATGGCCATGGTTATGAAATTGGATGCCCACCAAGCTCATATAGGTGCCATGGTCAAGTTTTCACAAATGTTTGGCCATATAGTATACCTTAAAAAACACAATGAGGGGGGGAGTTATCAAAACTGGAGCAGACAGAATGTGGAGCAGTTGCCCACGGCAACCAATTAGCTTCTCTTTCTTCAGTTTTCTCAGGTAAGATTTGAGTCAGAGAAGCTGATTGGCTGCAGTGCAAATCTGCTCCAGATTTGGAGAAATTTCCCTCACTGTCTTCCCAGGGACCTGGGTGTTCCTCTCTGTAGCACCAACTGAGAGGGGGTGTGATCTGCAGGGCTTCCACTGCGTTCCTACACATGTATGCACACCCTGATAGACTACAACTCCCAGGCAGCCTGTGGGATGGAAGATGCAGAGTACAGCCTGGCCTGTTTCTCTGGTGGGGAACCCTGACTGCAGACAGCACTGACCTAGAGACATCAGCACGGCCTCCACAGAACATTGGGAGGGCATTTAGGTGACTGCTGCTCGTTACTGGTCTACATCACATGAAGGTGAGGATATAAATGGAGGCTAGGATACATGAAGGTGAGGATATAAATGGAGGCAAGGAACATGAAGGTGAGGATATAAATGGAGGCAAGGATACATGAAGGTGAGGATAGAAATGGAGGCTAGGATACATGAAGGTGAGGATAGAAATGGAGGCAAGGATACATGAAAGTGAGGATAGAAATGGAGGCAAGGGTACATGAAGGTGAGGATATAAATGGAGGCAAGGATACATGAAGGTGAGGATATCAATGGAGGCAAGGAACATGAAGGTGAGGATAGAAATGGAGGCAAGGATACATGAAGGTGAGGATAGAAATGGAGGCAAGGAACATGAAGTTGAGGATATAAATGGAGGCAAGGAACATGAAGGCGAGGATAGAAATGGAGGCTAGGAACATGAAGGTGAGGATAGAAATGGAGGCAAGGAACATGAAGGTGAGGATAGAAATGGAGGCAAGGATACATGGAGGTGAGGATAGAAATGGAGGCAAGGATACATGGAGGTGAGGATAGAAATGGAGGCAAGGATACATGGAGGTGAGGATA
>NW_017308955.1:7647-16360 GCF_000935625.1 Nanorana parkeri
AGGTGAGGATAGAAATGGAGGCAAGGATACATGGAGGTGAGGATAGAAATGGAGGCAAGGATACATGAAGGTGAGGATAGAAATGGAGGCAAGGATACATGGAGGTGAGGATAGAAATGGAGGCAAGGATACATGAAGGTGAGGATAGAAATGGAGGCAAGGAACATGAAGGTGAGGATAGAAATGGAGGCAAGGATACATGGAGGTGAGGATAGAAATGGAGGCAAGGGTACAAATGTGTTTTTAAGGCACCTAAACTGTCAGGTTCTCTTTGTTTTCTATGGGTCTAGTTCACATACAAGCACTGCCTGGGCAGATTGTGGAAAGGAAGTGTTTTAGTGACTCGCTCTGCATTGAGGTTACACATAGAAGTCATGTTACTTGTGTTGTCAATGAATTACATAACGTATCCCCAAAATGAGTCAGAAGAAGCCCATGGGTGTGAAGCCGGCTTACAATTGGTCAATTTTTTTTTTTTTTTCTGGCCGGGTCTCATATTTTGAAATGCACGGATTGCTAACCCCTCCCCCACCTTGAGCATCTCCACTTTTCTGCTCCTGTATTGACCTCGATGTGTTCTCCAACTACAATTCCTGCCCCTGTCAGGATCCAGAGAAACCTCCAGGTGGCAGGGGGACCAAGTCCTGCAGTTCCTGTGCTCGCCTGCGGGTGTCTCCAGGCAGCCAGGAACGGTCAGGTACCAGATCACCACTGGGTGGTGCTGGAACCTGCGACTCCGGTGCTTCCCATGCCGGTGTCTCCCAGCTGCCAGCGGTTATCCACCACCTGGTGCCTCTAGATAGGCAGAGCCAGCTGTCAATCACGCAGCTGGGTGGATCCAGACAGTAATGTCGGGATCCGTCCCGGCTGCGGCGTCTCAGTATACCGCGAGCTGTAGCTCCCTATATACTGAGCCTAGGGTGACGGGAGGACGCTAGTTTGTGTCCCCCCGTGACAGTGGTTCTCAACCTTTCTAGGGCCGGGACCCCTTGGTAACATTTGCCAGGTTGTGGTGACCCCCAACCGTATAATTTAGGGACGCACCAATACTAGTATCTGTGTGGGCTCTCGGGAGCCTATGCGGGCTCTCAGGTGACTAGTGGCACTCTCTGTGGTGCCCAGTGCCGTCTCTCTGGTGCCCAAGCACTCACCCCCCCTCACTCCTGCCTGCTCCCCTCTCTGGTCGCTGATGCTGCAGCGCCATCTAGGAGAACTGACACTGCCGCGCTAGGAGGAGGCTGAGGAGCCTCTTACCTACAGCAGCACAAGGCACATGGGGACCCCCCTCAACAGTAGGTCACAACCCACAGGTTGAGAACCACTGCCTTAGGAGAACTATGGGGAAAACCAAGTTTAACACCTTCCAACGTGGAGCTTACCCAAGGTTTGACCTCCTGGCTCCAGCAGAGGGACTGGGAGCGTAGCAAAAGGCGGGTATCAGTTTTTGTTCTTTCAAGAGAACCTTTCATTTTGCCCTCGCAGGTGACAGAGTCTCTTTAAGCAAACCTCTTGCTATCCCATAACAGAAGAAACCAACCGCTGTGAGCGAAGACCAGACCAGAGCTTTACATCCCGAGGAGTCCCCCCAGTGCAGCCCGGGTGCCATCCTCTCGGTAGGATCCCGGAGCTCGGCACTGCCATGTGATGGTGAAAAAGTAAAATACAATTTAAATGGGGGCGATGGACGCGCTGGAAGTCCGCTCTATCGGCCCCGCGCCCATAGTCCGTGCTCCGGTACGTCACGGCATATTGCAGATATATGCGACACCTCATAAGATCTGATAACTGGAAAAGCCACATAAAACAGCTATACAAAGTGTGCTGACGTTAAAGAGACCCTGTCACAACGACCCCTCCCCCCCCGCGATTGTTTCATAAAAGGATAAAAAGCCAAATGCATATAAAAATTAAAATTTAATGTTCAGTGTCCAGCTTGGAAGCTCTCTCCAGTCATACATGATATATTCTCTATACTCGGGGAGTAGAATTGTCTCTGAAGTCCGAGATGATTTCACTTCTCTCTCTGTAAAAAATAAAACAAGAACTTTCCCATATAACAAGGCGATCATTTAAAGCTGAACTCCGGGATAGTTCTCCACGCGGCCCCTACGGAAATCACCAAGGATATATATCTGTATTAGGCTTCCTCCTCTTCGGCTATTGCTCCCTTTCATACTCCGGGACGTCAATACTGGAAACCAGGAGGAGGAGCTAGGCCCGGGCACCCTGATGAGGTATCAAGGAAGCACCTTAAAGGAGAACTATGAGGGGGGTGATTGTCACTCACCTCATAGTTCTAGCCGACCTGTGACAATGAGACTGTCACAGGTTGGCTCAGTAGATCGGGAGGTGAGAGAACACATACCGGCGCTCGCTCACTTCTCGATCATGTCCCTGCAGAGAGCCGTGACTGTCACTCATGGTTCCCTGCAGGGAATCCCCCCTCCCCTCTAGCGCTAATTGGCGGAGGGGGCGGGTACAGCTGTCTCTGCCTCTAGATTGGCAGAGCCATCTGTCACTCAAGCAGCTGGGCGGATCCAGACAGCAATGTCGGGATCCGTTCTGGCTGCGGCGTCTCAGTATACAGCGAGCTGTAGCTCCCTATATACTGAGCCTAGGGTGACGGGAGGACGCTAGTTTGTGTCCTCCCCCGACCCTGAGGAGAACTATGGGGGAAAGCCCTGACCCCAGAGTTCTCCTTTAACAAACTACAATCATCATGCAATGGGAGTTGTAGCCAATTGTGTGCGGGTTTTTATGGCCAATCCCAACCGGCCCAGTCACTGCCTTCTGTATATGACTACATGGTAGATAGAAGTCACCCCTGGCCTGTGGATCATGGTGACGTGTCATGGTGGGCAGGATGGACCAGCAGTCTTCTGGACTGTCGATGGGGTAGGCAGGACTGGGAGTCGGAGTTCCCCCTGGCCTGTGGATCATGGTGATGTGTCATGGTGGGCAGGATGGACCAGGAGTCTTCTGGACTGTCGATGGGGCAGGCAGGACTGGGAGTCGGAGTTCCCCCTGGCCTGTGGATCATGGTGACGTGTCATGGTGGGCAGGATGGACCAGCAGTCTTCTGGACTGTCGATGGGGTAGGCAGGACTGGGAGTCGGAGTTCCCCCTGGCCTGTGGATCATGGTGATGTGTCATGGTGGGCAGGATGGACCAGGAGTCTTCTGGACTGTCGATGGGGCAGGCAGGACTGGGAGTCGGAGTTCCCCCTGGCCTGTGGATCATGGTGACGTGTCATGGTGGGCAGGATGGACCAGCAGTCTTCTGGACTGTCGATGGGGTAGGCAGGACTGGGAGTCGGAGTTCCCCCTGGCCTGTGGATCATGGTGATGTGTCATGGTGGGCAGGATGGACCAGGAGTCTTCTGGACTGTCGATGGGGCAGGCAGGACTGGGAGTCGGGTCCTCCTACTACAGCCAACAGTCAGCTAATGACGTGACCGGTAAACTAATAAACCCCAACAGGGGTAGTTACAGGATAATGTAATAAAGAAACGTCACCAGCACGCCGGACTCCTTCGAGGATAGTCAATCGTGCCAAGCCTGATGAAGGGACCCTCGTGTGGTCCCGCTTGTGTATTGGACATAAGTTCTGAATAAATCCACGATGGACTATCCTTGAAGGAGTCTGGGGTGCTGGCGGCGCCATCCGCGGTCATTCCGATCACCCTTCCCCATATTCGGGGCGGTCCGGTAAGGAGTGCCACAAACCTTTCTCTTCATAGCCTGATCATGGCCGGGGTGGGGGGGAGGAGCGGGTACATAGTCAGGAAGGGAACACCGCGCCCTTACTCGGTTTCTTGGATCACTTTGACAATATCTGCAACGAGC
Organism: Nanorana parkeri; assembly: GCF_000935625.1. Lineage (NCBI taxonomy): Eukaryota > Metazoa > Chordata > Amphibia > Anura > Dicroglossidae > Nanorana > Nanorana parkeri. Next base: position 11,493 of record NW_017308955.1, read on the forward strand.
ATATCCTAAATCTGTTCTGCCCAAATCGGGTTTTTTTTTCACAGCAAACTGAACGATTCCTCTCACTGCCTGTGAAGGTTTCTCATTCCTCCGGGTCACATGGCCTATCTGTAAAATAAATAAATAATTCTAGCCAACCGGACTCGCTGTATTTTTCTTGAAGACGATTCGCCGTATGCAGTCCGGTGCGGCGAGGGGCGCCCATAATTGTATGTCGGTGAAACAAAACAGCAGCTACAACGGCGTATGGCACGGCATAGAAGAGCCGAACCCTCTGGTCAGGATTCACCAGTGTACCCACATCTACAGGAGAGAGGTCACTCCTCTGAAGACAGTCATGTACGCATCCTAGACAGGGAGGGGGAGGAGTTTATAAGAGGTGTAAAAGAGGCCAGTTATGTAACAAGGGAGAAGCCAAGCTTGAATAGAGGTGGGGGAGGGGAGTGGGGTGAGACATCTATTGTCTGCCACATACAATGCTGTATAACACCTCTCTCTGGGCAGGTTAGTAACACCTCCTAGACTCCGATTCTGCAAATGCAATCAGCACCTGGTTCTGACCAACAGATTATGTGGATCAGAGGAACATTCACCATATTTATTCCCAGAGAATTCTTTGTACAAGTCATTGTGAATGGAGAAAGCTGGTCGGGTGACCAGTGAAACGTCTTCAAGGAAAATACAGCCAGTCCAGTCGCCTTGACTTATTTTTTTTACAGACAATTCATCTCACTGCCTCGGAGTCCCTCCTGGAGATCTAATTCTAAAGGCATCACCATATTAGATAATGTGTATCTCTGCGTATTCAGTACATCCCTACAACGCATTCACATGTCATCATGCGTTGTGCCTTCAACACTTCCAAGTACAACGAGAACGTATCTGATGACCTGCCAGAAGTCCAGTGAGCTCCAGACTTCCTGTCTGGGCCTACAACTCTGCCTCCGCTGTGCTACAAATTCAAGCAAGTGTTGTCAGCCTGCCCTGCTAGACTACAGAACTGTCAGGGAACACAGCGTCGTCTCCTCCGCTAGACTACAGAACTGTCAGGGAACACAGCGTTGTCTCCTCTGCTAGACTACAGAACTGTCAGGGAACACAGCGTCGTCTTCTCCGCTAGACTACAGAACTGTCAGGGAACACAGCGTCGTCTCCTCCGCTAGACTACAGAACTTCCCCCCCCCCATGTGCTATATGGTGACTCTCTTTTAAGGGCAATATAGACCAATAAGAGTGATTGCATAGACCTGTCCTTATTTCATTGTATTCTGTGCAATGATAACAGGTTTCTAGTCCTTTATTATGGAGACAAGGAGAGAGGGGCGGGGTTCTGCAGTCCAGCAGGGGAGACCTCAGGCAGGGCCGACAACACTTCTTAGCTTTGCAGCGGGATTCAATGGGGATCATTTTGTACTAAAGGAAACGGGGAAATGTGAACGTCCTGCAGAGATCTACTGAATACATTGTTTCTATTCTGCCCGGACACAAAGCGCATCCCGGCACGTGTAACGCGTATCAGCTGCCAAATCCAACACAGCGTCTGAGGCTTTCATTTTCATTGAAGAAAACAATCTTTGGGGTTTTTTTTTGGGACTGTAAACTGACTCTTTAAGGCCTCATTCACACGGGAATTGTCCGGCGCGTACAGCTCCGTGCTGCGTGCACGGCGGTATCGGGCAGCTACCGGGAAGGACAGGTGCTGTGTGCACGGCGGTATCGGGCCGCTCCCGGGAAGGACAGGTGCTGCGCGCACGGCCGTATCGGGCAGCTCCCGGAAAGCACAGGTGCTGCGTGCACGGCCGTATCGGGCCGCTCCCGGGAAGGACAGGTGCTGCGCGCACGGCCGTATCGGGCAGCTCCCGGAAAGCACAGGTGCTGCGTGCACGGCCGTATCGGGCCGCTCCCGGGAAGGACAGGTGCTGCGCGCACGGCCGTATCGGGCAGCTCCCGGAAAGCACAGGTGCTGCGTGCACGGCCGTATCGGGCCGCTCCCGGGAAGGACAGGTGCTGCGCGCACGGCCGTATCGGGCAGCTCCCGGAAAGCACAGGTGCTGCGTGCACGGCCGTATCGGGCCGCTCCCGGGAAGGACAGGTGCTGCGCGCACGGCCGTATCGGGCAGCTCCCGGAAAGCACAGGTGCTGCGTGCACGGCCGTATCGGGCCGCTCCCGGGAAGGACAGGTGCTGCGCGCACGGCCGTATCGGGCAGCTCCCGGGAAGGACAGGGGCCGCGTGTGATTAGTACGCAGCCCCCGTCCTTCTCTATGGGACTACGCGGCCGTACGCCCTGCACGTCCGTAGAGGTGCAGGTGAGCATGGATCCTGTCTGCGTCCGAGCCGGGACACCCGTATGGACACTTTAGGTGAGCGTAGGGCGGCGTACGGCCGCATACTCCCATAGAGAAGGACGGGGGCTGCGTACTAATCACACGCGGCACCTGTCCTTCCCGGGAGCTACCCGATACGGCCGTGCACGCAGCACCTGTGCTTTCCGGGAGCTGCCCGATACGGCCGTGCGCGCAGCACCTGTCCTTCCCGGGAGCGGCCCGATACGGCCGTGCGTGCAGCACCTGTCCTTCCCGGGAGCGGCCCGATACGGCCGTGCACGCAGCACCTGTCCTTCCCGGTAGCGGCTTGATACGGCCTTGCACGGAGCTGTACGCGCGGTATGAATGAGGCCTTAATGTAAACCTGACATGGGGGGAGGGGGGAACAAGAAGACGAAAACTTCTACTGGTCCTGTAATGCTGCTTCTGAGTAGTGATGGGCACGGGGCGTGTTCGCAGCTCCACGTTGCTGAGCCCGCCAGGAAGCTGACAGCGCCAATCACGGGCGCTGAAGCCTTGTTCACACCAAATGCAGAGCAGATCTGCATGAGTTTCTGCACACGCGGTGCAGTGGGTTGTGCCGCGTGTTTGATGCGTTCCGGGCCGTTTTTGGTTGGAAAAAAAAATACATAAAAAAAAGGGTTTTCAGTGCGTTCCAGGGCGTTTGCATGCGCTTTTGATGCGTTTGCCTGCGTTCCAGAGCAGGTGAAATAGGGCTTGCTGCATTTTTTTTTTTACCTGCTCTGGAACAGAACGCCGCGATGTGAACTGGAGCTAAAAATACCATTGGAATACATTGGACGCAGTTTTGCTCCGGTCTGCTCCTGGAACGCGCTCGGTGTGAACAATGGCCTTCCCGATCTCTGCAGCTGCGGACCGGGAACATACCCCTGCGGGAGTGGTTGGTGTCCGCCATCCTTTCCAAGGTCTGGTTTAAAACCTCCACGTTGTCCGCCAATCGCCTGCTCTGCTCCACCAGGTTTTCCAAGATGAGGTTCTGCTGCACCATGAGAGAAGTCTGCTGCTGGTACCAAGAAGACAAAAGGGTGTTCTGCTGGATCTGGCTCTCCATGAGCTGCTTCTCGAACTCGGAGACCTCGTGCTGCTTGCGGCGCGGGTGCGAAGCCGTCTGAGAGAGCCGCCTCATGTAGGTGGACTTGGCCCGGTTCCGAGGGGAGGAAGGAGGCGACGGGGAAGACGCGGAGGTCTGAATAATCACCGGGTGGTCAGACAGGTCTGGCTCGGTAGTGACCATTTCTATAGTTTTAAGAGGCACCCACGTGCAACCTGGGCCATTTTCCTCTTCATCTGCGGGGGAATTAGAAAAAAAAAAATACAAAAAAATAAAAAAATAATAAAATTACTTCAAAAAGAAAGAAAAAACAAAAAAAAAACCCTCAAAGTTACAAAAAAAGGACTAAAGCAGTGGCCACAAATAGTAAAACACTCATCTGTCCAGATTAATCTCACGGACGTTGCTTTGGTATGTTAAGCAATCAATTGATAGCTTGGACCTGGGAATCAGAACTCGTTCCGGAACCGGCTACGCTCGAGACTACAACCGGACCCATTTTGAGACTACACTGCACACCATGCAACAGCGGCTACAATATAAAAACTGGACCATTGCTACTGCTTCCAAGTCACATGACCGCCACCCCTTTCCGTCCGTATTACCTGACTGCAGCTCCAGAGCTATGTGAGTCGCGTCGAGATCCACGTCAACGTCATCGTGGTCGTCGTCATCGTCGTCACCGTAGCCGGGGTAAACGTCGCTGTTCGTGTCGTTGTGCATCCCCGGCGGGCTCCTGACGCCTCCGGATACAACGGATCTCTTTATAATGGCCAGCTTCTCTTTAGTCCGCCTTTTCATGTCGTCCCATCTCCTCCTCAGGTCTCTGGTGGTCCTCGGGGACCTGGCCACCGCGTTGATCTTCTTGGCGATCTCCAACCAGATCCTCTCTCTGGCCGGCTGGCTGAGGTTGACCCTCTCGCTCCCGTAGAGTTTCGAGTGGTTCTTGGTTACTTCGGCCACCAAAATTTCCAGTTCCAAAGGAGAAAACTTCTCCTTTCTCTTGCGGGGTGCACAGGCCATCCTAAGGTTGCGCCTCTTGTGAAATGAAACAAGAAGGGGCATTTTTTTGGTACCAGATTCCACACAAAAAAAAAAAGCCAAAAAACACAAAAAACAAAACTTCTATTGCAGTTTCAAAACTCATGCAGCGGGTCTTAGAGGGGAAACTCCAAAAGTCCCCGTCAGCTTCTGGCTATGCTTGGTGTGTGGGCTGCGAGCAGGCCAAGGGCCCTCTCTGCTTGTAGGGATCATGGAAGGAGCGGCACGTCTGCAGTATCCCCCCAGGTGCTTTGCAGGTGTATAAAGTCCACTCGCATCTCACACACTGCTGAACTACACGGGAGATTGGTCAATTGCTATAGTAGATTTGAGGTGAACCCATTGGCTGTCCTCTCGCTTCCAACACTCATCGATTTCAATAGGCTACAAATGAAACAGTGGGCGGAGGAGGGACCAAACAATAGATGG
>NW_017308955.1:16408-17359 GCF_000935625.1 Nanorana parkeri
GTCAGGGGTAGGCAACCTCGGCTCTCCAGCTGTGCTGAAACTACAAATCCCATAAGGCATCGCAAGCCACAGGCATGACTCCCAGAGGCAGAAGCATTATGGGATTTGTAGTTTCAGGGCAGCTGGAGAGCCGAGGTTGCCTACCCCTGACCCAAGAAAATAGAAATATAGGAGCCATCACTGCCAACGGTAAACTGCATCCTGAGGCCAGGATCTTGGCATCGTGCCGTTTCATCCCGGGACTCCTGCTGCAGGGAGGGCGTACAGAAAGATTTGACTCGAAGCCCACACTTCCTGCAACGGGATCTACAGCACCGAAAATTACACAGTGCCGGAATTACGGCGCCATGTATAGGCTCTGGGCTGTCATCACGACCTAGAGAGTCACGGATGTAAAAACAAGCATGCAGCCAGTGAAGTGTGAGTAGTCTATAATAACCCTCCAGGTCAGTGACTCAATAAGCAGTGAGGCCAGATTTACGTGGACAGCTTCGTAGTCACCGATATTTCTATTCTCTCGATACCTTTGACCCCGTCAGGTCACTGTCCACAAAGCTCTGCCTGCAATAGAACACAGTAGCCACTTGTCCCGCTTCCTGCACCTCTGAAGGCTTCTACGATGAGGAGAGATCTCCTTCTGAAGCCTGCTAAGATATCGACATTCCCGGGAGTATCAATCTCCTGGGCCCCTTCTGCACTCGCTTGTTCCTCCCACCGACGTCCACTTCACTTCAGGACACAGCAGTGACTTGGAGGTCGGCGTGAGGAACCGCATAGAGAAGCCGGTGGCCAAGAGGTCCGCACTCCCGGGGATAGAGGCCCGCACACCCGGGGATAGAGGTCCGCACTCCCGGGGATAGAGGTCCGCACTCCCGGGGATAGAGGCCCGCACTGCAGGGATAGAGGCCCGCACTCCCGGGATAGAGGCCCGCACTCCCGGGATAGAGGTCC
>NW_017308955.1:17459-25957 GCF_000935625.1 Nanorana parkeri
CAGGCAGATGTATAAAATAAATACGTATATTCCAAGTTAAGATTTATTATAAATGATATTCCATCACACAGCCAAGTACCTGAATAAGTCCCAGTATCAGAGTCCTGTAATGCAGCATACACACCGGAGGAGGAATAGGGCAGCCAACCAGGGCTCTGTTACTTTGCAATGTGTTGTCACGTCTAGCTCTGTGAACATGCCAAAAGGAGCGCGCGCAGGGTCGTCATGGAGCTGCTGCTCCTTCAATGTCACGGCCTAGGGATCGGTCCAGGACCACCTGTACTGCTTGCACCCGTCCTGCGAGAAATATGGGGGCTGACCTAAAAATCCCAGCTGGCTGGCTGTCATTCTGATCCTCTGTGCTAAACAACGAGCCATGTACTCGGGAGGGGACTATCGTTTTTATCTACATGTTAGTTCCGGGCCGGTGATACCAAGAAAGAAGCCATTATGGCAGCTAACGAGAGGGCTCAGCAGTGGCTGCCTACTCGTATCTGCAGGATCGGTCCAGGACCTGGCTGTCCTGCCTGAAAGGAAGTTTGGCTCACGAGACTGACTGAACAGAATTACAAATCATTTGTCACATATATACAATTCAGTAATTAGCAGGTTCTCTTTAATGCCCCCCCCCACCCCCCCACAGCAGCACAAATGAACCCTTCTTTCTCTCCACTGCCGATGTGATCTGCCTCCAGGAGTGGGGAAAGCAGCTATAGTCAGAGCTTATACAGGGCATCATGTGACAGCGCTGGGCCAATCACACCAGCGCAGTCACATGCCCCCCCTCTACCTGGAAGTGCCGGCTGTTTTCTTCACCTACGATGGCTCAATGGAGCAGTTGGGAAGTAAAGGAACGGTATGCGGTGCTGGGTAGGGCCGCATTAACCACTCGAGTACCGGCCTGTAATACCCCCGCTGGGTAAAAAATTATCCCGCAGTCATTTTAAACCCTTCACCAGGACACTGCTGTTGATCCCTCCATTCATTTAATCTTTACTGATCAATCCCCCCCCCCCCTGTGAGAGGAAGGGGGGGGCCCTCAAATGTAAACACTAGAATGTTTACATCTGTACTCTCTTTGATTGGTCACCAGAGTGATCACAAGGTACAGAGCGGCTCAGGTTGGCCCCGTACACTGTGTGCCTGTGATGTGAGCCATCTGATGACAACTTAGAGCACAGCAGCACCGCGCTGTTCGTCTGTGTTTTCTGCAGTGCTGTTTATAAAAGGCACCCCGGAAATACAAGTCCGACACTCCGCCATTTTAAAGGAGAACTACGAGGTCGGGGCTTTTCCCCATAGTTCTCCTCAGGGTAACGGGAGGACACAAACTAGCGTCCTCCCGTCACCCTAGGCTCAGTATATAGGGAGCTACAGCTTGCGGTATACTGAAACGCCGCAGCTGGAACAGATCCCGACAATGCTGTCTGGATCCACCCAGCTGCGTGAGTGACAGCTGGCTCTGTCTATCCAGAGTCAGCGCTGGAGGATCGGACAGGGGAGGGGGGAATCCCTGCAGGGAGCCGTGAGTGACAGTCACGGCTCTCTGCAGTGACAGGATCGAGAGGTGAGCGAGCGCCGGTATGTGTTCGCTCACTTCCCGATCTATTGAGCTGACCTGTGACAGTTTCATTGTCACACGTCGGCTCGAACTATGAATCACCTCATAATTCTCCTCATAATTCTCCTTTAAAATCTTTGGTGGCAGTGAAGTGGTTAAAGTGATCCTGTTGTTTTGCTCTTCATGGGCATAGTACAGGTTTTGCTTTAAAGGACAACCCCCCCAAACTGCAAGGGTTAACGGCCTGCTTTGGTCTATGGGTAAAAGATACACTCACCTGATCTTCGGGTCCTGTGGCAATGTCCCTCAGCATCTTTATTGTAGCCCCTTGACCAGTGGTTCTCAACCTGTGGGTCGCAACCCCCAGTTACGGTGGTCCCCACGTGCCTTGTGCTGCTCTAGGTAAGAGGCTCCTCAGCCTCCTCCTAGCGCAGCAGTGTCAGTACTCCTAGATGGTGCTGCAGCGGCCGGAGAGGATCAGAGAGAGGGGAGCAGGAAGGAGTGAGGGGAGGTGAGTGCTTGATCACCACAGAGCCCGCACTGGGCACCACCAGAGAGCCCAATAGCCACCTGAGAGCCCACACAGATACTAGTATTGGTGAATCCCTAAATTTTACAGTTGGGGGGTCAACAAAACTTGGCAAATGTTACCAAGGGGTCCCAGCCCTAGAAAGGTTGAGAACCACTGGACTAGACCAAAATGAGCGCTTAACCCTTGCAGTGCAGGGGCAGCCCAACTGAAAAGGTTAGTTTTTCGATTGCCTGGAGTTCTACTACTACTACGAATAAGTGCGGCCAGGCGACGGACATTTAACTATTGAAAAATTCTTAACAAGCAGTAAACATTTTTTAAGACAAGTCCTCAATGACCTCTTCTTGGCTTCCATTTAGGGACACAGGCATTCAGATAAAGTCGGGTTATACTGCCGTCTACTACAGGACACTGGTAAACAGAATAATTGGAAGGCAGCCCTAAGTATACCCCTTCCTCTATTCAGCATCTTAAGCAGTACTAAGGTAATCAACAAATACACAGGGGTGGGGCCTTCTCTCTGCGGACTCCAAGAAAAGGATTTTACAGCAAGTACAAGAATCCAATTTTCTTTCTCATCCATCGAGGATTGACACAGTGGGAACGTCCAAAAGCAGCCCAACTGAAGGATGAGCAAAATGCCAGGCCTCACTGGGAAGACTGGAGACTACCTGGTGCCCAGAAGCTGCCTGGAGGACCAACAGCAACATAAGGTGGGACACTACAACAGATAGGGGAACCTGGAAACTCAACCAATGGCAGAGCACAATCAATCAACCTGATGCTCCAGAAGCTGCCTGAAGGACCAACGGCAAGATGAGGTGGGACCCTATACCAGATATGGGAACCTGGAAACACAACCAAAGGCAGAGCACGATGAATCAACCTGATGCCCCCAGAACAGGAAGAGAAAGGACAATACCAGAAGCAAATTACTTCACAGGGAAGGGAACACCGAACAACAACAACCTGATCAACCAGAACCCACCAAAAACCAGATGAACAACAACAAATTCCTTCCAAAACAGGGAAGAGAGAACCTACAACCTGATGTGGTCAACAGAGGAGAACACCGGGAACAACGCCAAGAAGGAATCTAGTCCAAAAATTGGTTATGTAAAAAGTTATGAAAGGAAAGTCCAATGTTTTGAGCGCTCTTCGGAAGAAAATGATCGGATGTCGCGTGCTGGTGTGCGGCTCCAAGTAAATCCGGACGTGTGTCCTAAAGAAAAACAAAAAGGAGAGACCAGAGCGCCTCGCCATATCCTACCCGAGTCATTGCGCAAGGTCGTGGCGCTCCGTTCTCTCCTTTTTTGTTTTTCTTTAGCAAAAATTGGTTCGGCTTTCTCCTGCAGAGCTTAAGGAAAGATCTCCATTTTCCTCGGAAAATAGCAAACAAAAACGGAGGAGGCATGTTGGGTGGAGGAGGGGCTACAGTGGAGGCTGGCTTACAATTTTGTTTTGCTTGCCAGTGTCCAATCCATTGGGCCAGGGATGGCCAAGGGATGCGGCCCTCCAGCTGCGGTGGAACTACGAATCCCATGAGGCTTTGCAAGATTCTCACAGCCACAGACATGACTCCCGGAGAGAGATGCTTCATGGGATTTGTTGTTTCACCCCACAGCTGGAGGGCCGGAGTTTGGCCATCCCTGCATTAGGCAGTATAACCCAACTGTATGTGAATTTCCTGTGTCTCTCAATGGACAAGGAAGTAAATTGTTTTCAATTTTTGCTTCTGCCTCCCAGCAGTGAGCTGGCAGACTCTTGAACCAAGTGGAACCGTGGCCAGGCTATAAGCATTCTCAGCAAGCAATGAATACGCCTTTAAACAAGCCCCTTCTTTCTGAACTCTGTAGCTGCAGGCGCTGTGGAAGAATTAATTCTCAAAGCCTTTCAAGTTTCATTGCAGCAGATCACTCTGCCAGTAGCAATTTAGGAGCATTCTAATCTGTGATGTATACACAGAAAAGGCGCACAGTGACAGGGGAGAGCAGAGTGCTGAGACCTGACGTGTAGGGCTTGACTGGATGTCTTTTCAGGATGAATTGCTCCACGGTGCCTGCAGCTACACAGGTCACTGAGGGCTCGTCTGAAAGCTCATTTACTGCTTGTAAAGAATATGAAAATATTTGAATGTCCATAGCTTGGTCACTGTTCTACCTTAAGGTCATCTGACCAACATTATAAAACATACAAAAGTATAGGGGGGTCGGACACTCTCAATTTCTGGGTACATGAGCCCTAAAGTGAACCTGATCTACCGAGCTGAAATGCTGCACCGTGTGGTGCTTTCACAAACCTGCATTAGTCTTCAAATAGACTTCTGTGAAGCCCCTTTGGATCTTGGACCCAATGCAGCACACAAGACCTTAACTTCCTGTCCAAGTTGAGATTAGATCCCCGCCTACTCCTGGCATTCAAATGTTAGAACTTCAACAGTCCAGAGTAGTTCCTGCAGCTAACTGAAAACAGGGGTGCGGCTTGGTCCTGAGAGTGGGCGGGGATTATTTTTAACCTGAGCAGAAGACAATGTCCCACGTGCAGCCTTGGGGTTCCACAGGGATCAATCTGAAGACTAACACAGGTACTTTCAGGGACTGTAACATCAATGCACTTCAGCAACTTCCGATATCATCTTAGAAATGTTTCAAGTTAAGTTTTGTATCTACAATTTTATCGGTTTTATGTCAAAGTCTGGGATTGTTTGGCAAAACTTCCATCCTCCCGCGTATTTGTTTCCTATAGATGTCAACAGGTCCAGCAGATAGAAGCAAAGGTCAATGAACCCAGACCCTTGGGTTGGACCAAGACTAGGCATCAAAAGATGGAAACATAGTAACAATCCACATTTAAGATGTACTCCATAGTGACACCTCCATAATGGACTTCTGTTGTGCCAATGACACCTCCATAATGGACTTCTATTGTGCCAATGACACCCTCATAATGGACTTCTGTTGTGCCAATGACACCCTCATAATGGACTTCTATTGCTCACAGGTCACCCTCGTTATGGAGATCTATTGCTCACAGGTCACCCTCGTTATGGATGTCTATTGCTCCAATGACACCCTCATAATGGACTATTATTGCTCCAATGTCACCATCAATATGGAGGTCTATTGCGTCAACGCCACTCTCATAGTCGTCTTTTATTGCTCGCATGGCACCATGATAATAGACTACTAATACTACACCCTCATAATGGACTTGTATTGCTCACAGGTTAGCCTCGTTATGGAGATCTATTAACACCCTCATAATGAACTTCTATTGCTCCAATGTCACCCTCATACTGGACTTCAATTGCTCCAATGTCACCCTCATAATGAACTTCTATTGCTCCAATGTCACCCTCATAATGAACTTCTATTGCTCCAATGTCACCTTCATAATGAACTTCTATTGCTCCAATGTCACCCTCATAATGAACTTCTATTGCTCCAATGTCACCCTCATAATGAACTTCTATTGCTCCAATGTCACCCTCATAATGAACTTCTATTGCTCCAATGTCACCCTCATAATGAACTTCTATTGCTCCAATGTCACCCTCATAATGAACTTCTATTGCTCCAATGTCACCTTCATAATGAACTTCTATTGCTCCAATGTCACCTTCATAATGAACTTCTATTGCTCCAATGTCACCTTCATAATGAACTTCTATTGCTCCAATGTCACCTTCATAATGAACTTCTATTGCTCCAATGTCACCCTCATAATGAACTTCTATTGCTCCAATGTCACCCTCATAATGAACTTCTATTGCTCCAATGTCACCCTCATAATGAACTTCTATTGCTCCAATGTCACCCTCATAATGAACTTCTATTGCTCCAATGTCACCCTCATAATGAACTTCTATTGCTCCAATGTCACCCTCATAATGAACTTCTATTGCTCCAATGTCACCCTCATAATGAACTTCTATTGCTCCAATGTCACCCTCATAATGAACTTCTATTGCTCCAATGTCACCCTCATAATGAACTTCTATTGCTCCAATGTCACCCTCATAATGAACTTCTATTGCTCCAATGTCACCCTCATAATGAACTTCTATTGCTCCAATGTCACCCTCATAATGAACTTCTATTGCTCCAATGTCACCCTCATAATGAACTTCTATTGCTCCAATGTCACCCTCATAATGAACTTCTATTGCTCCAATGTCACCCTCATAATGAACTTCTATTGCTCCAATGTCACCCTCATAATGAACTTCTATTGCTCCAATGTCACCCTCATAATGAACTTCTATTGCTCCAATGTCACCCTCATAATGAACTTCTATTGCTCCAATGTCACCCTCATAATGAACTTCTATTGCTCCAATGTCACCCTCATAATGAACTTCTATTGCTCCAATGTCACCCTCATAATGAACTTCTATTGCTCCAATGTCACCCTCATAATGAACTTCTATTGCTCCAATGTCACCCTCATAATGAACTTCTATTGCTCCAATGTCACCCTCATAATGAACTTCTATTGCTCCAATGTCACCCTCATAATGAACTTCTATTGCTCCAATGTCACCCTCATAATGAACTTCTATTGCTCCAATGTCACCCTCATAATGAACTTCTATTGCTCCAATGTCACCCTCATAATGAACTTCTATTGCTCCAATGTCACCCTCATAATGAACTTCTATTGCTCCAATGTCACCCTCATAATGAACTTCTATTGCTCCAATGTCACCCTCATAATGAACTTCTATTGCTCCAATGTCACCCTCATAATGAACTTCTATTGCTCCAATGTCACCCTCATAATGAACTTCTATTGCTCCAATGTCACCCTCATAATGAACTTCTATTGCTCCAATGTCACCCTCATAATGAACTTCTATTGCTCCAATGTCACCCTCATAATGAACTTCTATTGCTCCAATGTCACCCTCATAATGAACTTCTATTGCTCCAATGTCACCCTCATAATGAACTTCTATTGCTCCAATGTCACCCTCATAATGAACTTCTATTGCTCCAATGTCACCCTCATAATGAACTTCTATTGCTCCAATGTCACCCTCATAATGAACTTCTATTGCTCCAATGTCACCCTCATAATGAACTTCTATTGCTCCAATGTCACCCTCATAATGAACTTCTATTGCTCCAATGTCACCCTCATAATGAACTTCTATTGCTCCAATGTCACCCTCATAATGAACTTCTATTGCTCCAATGTCACCCTCATAATGAACTTCTATTGCTCCAATGTCACCCTCATAATGAACTTCTATTGCTCCAATGTCACCCTCATAATGAACTTCTATTGCTCCAATGTCACCCTCATAATGAACTTCTATTGCTCCAATGTCACCCTCATAATGAACTTCTATTGCTCCAATGTCACCCTCATAATGAACTTCTATTGCTCCAATGTCACCCTCATAATGAACTTCTATTGCTCCAATGTCACCCTCATAATGAACTTCTATTGCTCCAATGTCACCCTCATAATGAACTTCTATTGCTCCAATGTCACCCTCATAATGAACTTCTATTGCTCCAATGTCACCCTCATAATGAACTTCAATTGCTCCAATGTCACCCTCATAATGAACTTCTATTGCTCCAATGTCACCCTCATAATGAACTTCTATTGCTCCAATGTCACCCTCATAATGAACTTCTATTGCTCCAATGTCACCCTCATAATGAACTTCTATTGCTCCAATGTCACCCTCATAATGAACTTCTATTGCTCCAATGTCACCCTCATAATGAACTTCTATTGCTCCAATGTCACCCTCATAATGAACTTCTATTGCTCCAATGTCACCCTCATAATGAACTTCTATTGCTCCAATGTCACCCTCATAATGAACTTCTATTGCTCCAATGTCACCTTCATAATGAACTTCTATTGCTCCAATGTCACCTTCATAATGAACTTCTATTGCTCCAATGTCACCTTCATAATGAACTTCTATTGCTCCAATGTCACCCTCATACTGGACTTCTATTGCTCCCATGACACCCTCATAATGGACATCTTCTTTAAGGACAAGATCCCTCCCTATGATGCCATCAACAAACATCGCTGAAAATGAGCTTTGCTACAGAATCGGGTTTTCACCATCTATCGCAGATTACGGCTTCTTACATTTATGAACAAACAAGTAAAAATACAATTAGAATGGCCGTGGACTTTAAGGACTTACGTATTGTTACATTCTGCTTTACGGGTCACTAATAACCGTTTACAACGTCTTTTATTGGACCAACTTTAATGTTTTATGAATGTAAAGTTATAGCAATGAATGCATTAAGGCAGCCGGCATAGTGGGGCTGAAATTCATGTGATCGGAAGGTAATAGAAGTGAAAAACGAACTTGTTTTTATACCTATAAAAATATGAGTATATGTATTAATATAAAACTGCTGGTTT
>NW_017308955.1:26364-29035 GCF_000935625.1 Nanorana parkeri
GGGGGGGATTCTTCTCATCTGCCTCTTTCTAGTGCAAGTGAATGAAGTCATGTGTGTGGCTACTGCTCCCATAGATGAGTGGGACTGTTGGATGGGGGGGGGTTGGGATAAGCAGTTTTATTCATCTTATCCTTCGCTCCCCCAGCACCCTTCTCACCCGTGCCCCGGCTGTGGGCACTCCGCGTCCTCACTTACAATGCAGGACTGCTGGTCTAGCATTGTTCGAGATGACGTCAGAGTTCAACTGATAGAGCGCTGTATAGAAGTGGCTTTGAGGAACCTGTCCTACAGCAGGGGGGGAAGCCCGTTGGGTCCTAAGGTACGTATATCTACTTCTCTTAGACAAGAATAAGCATTTAACTCATGCAGTGCTACATGAGCCCCACTACAAGCCCCTACTACTTTTTTCCCGCAGTTCTGCTTTAAACAGCTTTAAACAGCTGTATTAAAGGAGAACTATGGGGGTTAAGGCTTTTCCCCATAGTTCTCCTTAGGGTAACGGGAGGACACAAACTAGCGTCCTCCCGTCACCCTAAGCTCAGTATATAGGGAGCTGCTGCTCGCGGTATACTGAGACGCCGCAGCCGGAGCGGATCCCGATAATTGTGTCTGGATCTGCCCAGCTGAGTGACTGACAGCTGGCTCTGCCTATCTAGAGGCAGAACAAGAGCGCTTAGGCATAGGCAGTGCACTGACATCAGAAGCGCCTAGGCACAGGAAGTACACTGATATCAGGAGCGCCTAGGCACAGGAAGTGCAGATATCAGGAGATCTGGGCACAGGGAGTGCACTGATATCAGGCATGTCCAGGCACAGGAAGTGCTGAGCTACTTTTCAGGAGGAATTCCAGGCAAAAGGTGGATTTTCCTTTGCTTAGGCACAATTAACATTCCTAAATCTTCCCTATTTTAACTTTTTAAGGTCCACTTTAGGTCCAGCAATTACAGGTTACTGCCGGTAACGCTTCAATCGATCTCACTGCTAGCGAGAACCCCCCTTCCCCCCCCCCCCCAAACTGTGTAACTAGCAATAGGTCTCTGCTAGTTACACACATTGGATTAAAGGTATTTTTTAGGGATGAACCGAAATTTCGGCTGCCGAAACATATCGGCCGAAAATGGCACTTTTGGCAAAATGCAGAAAGTGTCATCTTTCGGCTGAAATAGCGGTGCATCCGTGCTCACAGGAGGCCGAGCGGTGAGGGAGGAGAGCGCTGTGAGCGGCCGGCGTCTCTGCTCCCCACACCGCTCAGCCTCCTGTGACACATCAGGAGAGTGGCGGTGTGTGGGCGGAGAGAGCTGTCACAGGACGCCAGTGCGGGGGAGGAGTCAGCTGTCAGATTGAGCTCTCCTTCCCTCACCCGCATGTGACAGCGAATCAGGATGGAGAGTGGGTACAAGCAGTCGGTGATCGCTGAGTGTTTGTAAATAATTGAGGCCAGAGTATGTTTACGGTGTCCTCAATTATGAATGAACAGGAAGTGCTCTACATCACTTCCTGTACATTAATAATTGTGGACATAGTAAACATACTTTTATAGATCTGCGTTGCTAGCATCTGAGGTTTGGCTGTAGCGCGATGCCAATTTGGCAGATCGGAAACATTTACGTGAAGACAATTTGCACGTCAAAACATTTAGAATGAGAAGCGCGATGCTTCCCGGCAATCCGCGAGACGCAGACAGGATGACTTCTAAAATGGCGCCCATTACCGCAGGTGCGCGGGACTCAGCGGAAGCCCCCGGCCGACGGGACTCTCGATGTAATTTCACAACAAAACACAAAAACCAGAGAAGACTTCAAGGCGGCGAGTGACCTTTGTCAAGGTGGCGCGCTGATAAACTCTGCAGACAGGAGATAAAGGGAAGCATATGGCGAGCCTCCAGGAGAGAGAGAACTCATGTTTAATGCACAAAGTGAAGACTTCCAGGTAAGTCCTTTTATCTCCCCTGCGACGCCACTTAACACTGAGATATGATAATTGCAAGATACTTCTCCCATGTTAATGAATTTTAATTATCTTTCATTCAGATGATGTGAATGTTCTAATAAGAGACGGGGAACATCTGCAGCTGTCTGTGACATGAAGCCAAGAGAGAGCTCGTCTGTAACAATGTTTCAAATGAATATATTAAAGGAGAACTATGAGGTTAAGGCTTTCCCCATAGTTCTCCTAAGTTCTCCTTTAAAGTGTCTATAACACCAAAGAAAATTAAGCACCACGCATCTGCTGCCGACTTCCGGCGTACCCTCCCACCCGTCCCAATTATTATTACTAGTATTATTTTTCAAAGCTTACTTGAGTACGCCCCCTTATTTGGCGTGCTGACCATAAAAAATCATGGCACACCTCAGGTTGCGTGGGGTAGGGAGGTCAACATGGCCTTGGTTTGTATCACGTACAAAGGGGGGCAACATGCGGGGCCCCGCGAGATTCCGAACACAAATGACTGTATGACGCAGAATAACAAAATGTCACGTCCAAGACATCCAACGTACGGAATTCCAGTGCGTGGCCTTCAGTATAATGTGAAGAGAAACAGGAGCGTGGTCATCTTTACAAAGTGGAAATCACCCCCCAGGAGAAATGACCTCCGCAGGCAAAGTGCTGCAGATCAGCATTCCACAGACACATAGACCATGCAATGACACACAGCAACATGTCAGAGCCT
>NW_017308955.1:29673-31149 GCF_000935625.1 Nanorana parkeri
CCCCCCCCCGATGCTTTGAGGTCCTGCAGAGAGCCTCCGGAATGTTAGATTTCAGGATGTGGTCTCTTTCCTCTTTAAATAAAAGTTCTTGGACTTTAGATCCGAGGTGTGCCGACATCATATATTCATAGACCCCACCGGCACCCACGACATGTCGGACTTCTCTGTACGTGTGCCTTTATGCCGATAGAGGAGTGAGGGGGCAGATAGAAGATGTCACCGGAAGAAGCCGCTTTAGCGGAACAATGGTCATTGGAAATAGAACTGTAACCTGACCAAATCCCCCAGCAGACCCCACGAGTGGTTGGCTCGCAGTCGTGTGAAAAGTCCTAAAACAACGACTCTGCGGCTGTCTATGAGCAACCTGAGACACGTCAATATGTCCCGAAGCTCATCTACCGGGCTTGAAAAATCCGCCCGTCCTCTGGTCTGTGATGAGAGGACGCCGGAGCCGGATGAGTAGCTTGCGGGCCGGCCGTCGTCATTAAGCTTTACATTCAAGCGATCTCTAGAGACGCCCGGCCGCTTGTATTAGCAGCAGCTGTCACTGCCGTTGCCGGTCCCGAGGTCCGCCGTGCCCGGTGCGGCTGCTCTGTGACAGGAGATCAAAGGCAGATCGGTACACGCATCCCCCTCTGATCTCCTCTCCAGCCCCCGAATGCAGGAAGTGACGTATATTACATCACTTCCTGCATTCTGCTGTCAATGCCGGCTACAGAGGCTGGGGGAGAAGCTGATCTCTGGGGGTCCCTGGATGACATTAGGGGGTCTTGGAGGCCCCTTATGTCTCCATAAAGAGGACATAGGGAGCTTCTTAGCCCCCCCCATGTGATAGCAATAAAGTTAAGTGTAGAAAATAAAATAAAACAAAGAGTAATAAAAAAAATTAAAGAAGCATAAAAAAAAACACTAATTAATAACACTAAACTGATGAGCAGTAAAAGCTTTTAAAGCGTCGCCTATGACCAATTTTCGGTGTGGTCGTTTTTTTGCGATATTGCGGGCGCGCGCCATTTTAAGGCTTCTCATGTTTGGTGTCTATTTACCCGACGTGACCCCGACTTATAGATTTTACCAAAAATATGGGTAAGAATGTTTTTTTAACATAATGGAGGGAAAACACCCCCCCGAAATTACGTTACTAAAAAATGACACCCCCCAGTGGTGATTTAATACCATCAAAAGAAAGCTCTATGTGTCCCTAATAAATGATAACATAAATTACCAGACTATAGGCCGGTCATGCCGACTGGTGACATTTTTGACTGACTGGTGAGACACCCTAAATTTTTTCAAGCCCTGTTCATCTAAGTACCATCTTCTTCTGTGAAGCACAAACATCTCCCAACCCAAATGATATCAACCCAAAAATGACATTGCTCCTGCTCCCCCAACACTAAATCGCATGACCTCCTGCCAAACCTAAGCCTCCCCCCCCCCCCCCCCCCGCACGGGCGCGGATGCCACCTTTTTCTC
>NW_017308955.1:31481-42513 GCF_000935625.1 Nanorana parkeri
TCCTCCGACCCGCCCCCCCCCCCCCCCCCCCCCATGGGGTCATGCTGGAACTTGTTCTTCTCCAACAATTAGGTCTGTTTTCCATTTTCCCGGCTTCGGAGAATATAGTAAAGTTGCCGAAAGCCCTCTTCTGTACAACGCGGTGACTCAATTTCAAAGAAGGAAACCACAAAGAGCCGAGAACCTGATATGGAAAGACACAAATTCTGCCTCCTACGGAAAGTCAGACTTGAAGCTGGCAGCATTTTTCCACCGTAATACTAGGCGAGGCTCCGCCCCAACCTGAACGCACGTCCCTGACATAACCTCCAAAGTGGCTGAACTGGCTTGTAGTAACGGTTGTATGAATGAAATCAGATCCTTTCACCTGCAGTGGGTGAAGCATTAATAAGAAGTCATGGTGAAGTGGGAGTGCCTGAACCTCCGAAATGCGTCATAATAAAACCAGTTTGGGCGTTGGTGTGGTTCCTTTACTGCCTCCCCCATATATGAATGGTGACAGGGTCCCCTAAAGTGACCAAGTTGCCTGTTCTGGGAACAAATAGTGGGGTATGTTCCTGACAACTGAGAAAGGCACTCGGGGGATGGGTGAGATATCCTCAATACAGCTGGATGTGACGGAGGACCACTACTACGATGGATGAGTCTCCTTCCTATGTGAGGACTACTACTATGATCGGTGAGTCTCCTTCCTATGTTAGGACTACTACTATGATGGACGAGTCTCCTTCCTATGTGAGGACTACTACTATAGATGAGTCTCCTTCCTATGTGAGGACTACTACTATAGATGAGTCTCCTTCCTATGTGAGGACTACTACTATAGATGAGTCTCCTTCCTATGTGAGGACTACTACTATAGATGAGTCTCCTTCCTATGTGAGGACTACTACTATAGATGAGTCTCCTTCCTATGTGAGGACTACTACTATAGATGAGTCTCCTTCCTATGTGAGGACTACTACTATAGATGAGTCTCCTTCCTATGTGAGGACTACTACTATAGATGAGTCTCCTTCCTATGTGAGGACTACTACTATAGATGAGTCTCCTTCCTATGTGAGGACTACTACTATAGATGAGTCTCCTTCCTATGTGAGGACTACTACTATAGATGAGTCTCCTTCCTATGTGAGGACTACTACTATAGATGAGTCTCCTTCCTATGTGAGGACTACTACTATAGATGAGTCTCCTTCCTATGTGAGGACTACTACTATAGATGAGTCTCCTTCCTATGTGAGGACTACTACTATAGATGAGTCTCCTTCCTATGTGAGGACTACTACTATAGATGAGTCTCCTTCCTATGTGAGGACTACTACTATAGATGAGTCTCCTTCCTATGTGAGGACTACTACTATAGATGAGTCTCCTTCCTATGTGAGGACTACTACTATAGATGAGTCTCCTTCCTATGTGAGGACTACTACTATAGATGAGTCTCCTTCCTATGTGAGGACTACTACTATAGATGAGTCTCCTTCCTATGTGAGGACTACTACTATAGATGAGTCTCCTTCCTATGTGAGGACTACTACTATAGATGAGTCTCCTTCCTATGTGAGGACTACTACTATAGATGAGTCTCCTTCCTATGTGAGGACTACTACTATAGATGAGTCTCCTTCCTATGTGAGGACTACTACTATAGATGAGTCTCCTTCCTATGTGAGGACTACTACTATAGATGAGTCTCCTTCCTATGTGAGGACTACTACTATAGATGAGTCTCCTTCCTATGTGAGGACTACTACTATAGATGAGTCTCCTTCCTATGTGAGGACTACTACTATAGATGAGTCTCCTTCCTATGTGAGGACTACTACTATAGATGAGTCTCCTTCCTATGTGAGGACTACTACTATAGATGAGTCTCCTTCCTATGTGAGGACTACTACTATAGATGAGTCTCCTTCCTATGTGAGGACTACTACTATAGATGAGTCTCCTTCCTATGTGAGGACTACTACTATAGATGAGTCTCCTTCCTATGTGAGGACTACTACTATAGATGAGTCTCCTTCCTATGTGAGGACTACTACTATAGATGAGTCTCCTTCCTATGTGAGGACTACTACTATAGATGAGTCTCCTTCCTATGTGAGGACTACTACTATAGATGAGTCTCCTTCCTATGTGAGGACTACTACTATAGATGAGTCTCCTTCCTATGTGAGGACTACTACTATAGATGAGTCTCCTTCCTATGTGAGGACTACTACTATAGATGAGTCTCCTTCCTATGTGAGGACTACTACTATAGATGAGTCTCCTTCCTATGTGAGGACTACTACTATAGATGAGTCTCCTTCCTATGTGAGGACTACTACTATAGATGAGTCTCCTTCCTATGTGAGGACTACTACTATAGATGAGTCTCCTTCCTATGTGAGGACTACTACTATAGATGAGTCTCCTTCCTATGTGAGGACTACTACTATAGATGAGTCTCCTTCCTATGTGAGGACTACTACTATAGATGAGTCTCCTTCCTATGTGAGGACTACTACTATAGATGAGTCTCCTTCCTATGTGAGGACTACTACTATAGATGAGTCTCCTTCCTATGTGAGGACTACTACTATAGATGAGTCTCCTTCCTATGTGAGGACTACTACTATAGATGAGTCTCCTTCCTATGTGAGGACTACTACTATAGATGAGTCTCCTTCCTATGTGAGGACTACTACTATAGATGAGTCTCCTTCCTATGTGAGGACTACTACTATAGATGAGTCTCCTTCCTATGTGAGGACTACTACTATAGATGAGTCTCCTTCCTATGTGAGGACTACTACTATAGATGAGTCTCCTTCCTATGTGAGGACTACTACTATAGATGAGTCTCCTTCCTATGTGAGGACTACTACTATAGATGAGTCTCCTTCCTATGTGAGGACTACTACTATAGATGAGTCTCCTTCCTATGTGAGGACTACTACTATAGATGAGTCTCCTTCCTATGTGAGGACTACTACTATAGATGAGTCTCCTTCCTATGTGAGGACTACTACTATAGATGAGTCTCCTTCCTATGTGAGGACTACTACTATAGATGAGTCTCCTTCCTATGTGAGGACTACTACTATAGATGAGTCTCCTTCCTATGTGAGGACTACTACTATAGATGAGTCTCCTTCCTATGTGAGGACTACTACTATAGATGAGTCTCCTTCCTATGTGAGGACTACTACTATAGATGAGTCTCCTTCCTATGTGAGGACTACTACTATGATGGATGAGTCTCATTCCTATGTGAGGACTACTACTATGATCGGTGAGTCTCCTTCCTATGTTAGGACTACTACTATGATGGACGAGTCTCCTTCCTAAGTGAGGACTACTACTATGATGGATGAGTCTCCTTCCTATGTGAGGACTACTACTATGATGGACGAGTCTCCTTCCTATGTGAGGACTACTACTATGATGGATGAGTCTCCTTCCTATGTGAGGACTACTACTATGATGGATGAGTCTCCTTCCTATGTGTGGACTACTACTATGATGGACGAGTCTCCTTTCTATGTGAGGACTACTACTATGATAGATGAGTCTATTTCCTATGTGAGGACTACTACTATGATGGATGAGTCTCATTCCTATGTGAGGACTACTACTATGATGGATGAGTCTCATTCCTATGTGAGGATCACTACTATGATGGACGAGTCTCCTTCCTATGTGAGGACTACTACTATGATGGATGAGTCTCATTCCTATGTGAGGACTACTACTATGATGGACGAGTCTCCTTTCTATGTGAGGACTACTACTATGATGGATGAGTCTCATTCCTATGTGAGGACTACTACTATGATGGATGAGTCTCATTCCTATGTGAGGACTACTACTATGATGGATGAGTCTCCTTCCTATGTGAGGACTACTACTATGATGGATGAGTCTCCTTCCTATGTGAGGACTACTACTATGATGGATGAGTCTCCTTCCTATGTGAGGACTACTACTATGATGGATGAGTCTCCTTCCTATGTGAGGACTACTACTATGATAGATGAGTCTCCTTCCTATGTGAGGACTACTACTATGATGGATGAGTCTCCTTCCTATGTGAGGACTACTACTATGATAGATGAGTCTCCTTCCTATGTGAGGACTACTACTATGATGGATGAGTCTCCTTCCTATGTGAGGACTACTACTATGATGGATGAGTCTCCTTCCTATGTGAGGACTACTACTATGATGGATGAGTCTCATTCCTATGTGAGGACTACTACTATGATGGATGAGTCTCATTCCTATGTGAGGATCACTACTATGATGGACGAGTCTCCTTCCTATGTGAGGACTACTACTATGATGGATGAGTCTCATTCCTATGTGAGGACTACTACTATGATGGATGAGTCTCCTTCCTATGTGAGGACTACTACTATGATGGATGAGTCTCCTTCCTATGTGAGGACTACTACTATGATGGATGAGTCTCCTTCCTATGTGAGGACTACTACTATGATGGATGAGTCTCCTTCCTATGTGAGGACTACTACTATGATGGATGAGTCTCCTTCCTATGTGAGGACTACTACTATGATGGATGAGTCTCCTTCCTATGTGAGGACTACTACTATGATGGATGAGTCTCCTTCCTATGTGAGGACTACTACTATGATGGATGAGTCTCCTTCCTATGTGAGGACTACTACTATGATGGATGAGTCTCCTTCCTATGTGAGGACTACTACTATGATGGATGAGTCTCCTTCCTATGTGAGGACTACTACTATGATGGATGAGTCTCCTTCCTATGTGAGGACTACTACTATGATGGATGAGTCTCCTTCCTATGTGAGGACTACTACTATGATGGATGAGTCTCCTTCCTATGTGAGGACTACTACTATGATGGATGAGTCTCCTTCCTATGTGAGGACTACTACTATGATGGATGAGTCTCCTTCCTATGTGAGGACTACTACTATGATGGATGAGTCTCCTTCCTATGTGAGGACTACTACTATGATGGATGAGTCTCCTTCCTATGTGAGGACTACTACTATGATGGATGAGTCTCCTTCCTATGTGAGGACTACTACTATGATGGATGAGTCTCCTTCCTATGTGAGGACTACTACTATGATGGATGAGTCTCCTTCCTATGTGAGGACTACTACTATGATGGATGAGTCTCCTTCCTATGTGAGGACTACTACTATGATGGATGAGTCTCCTTCCTATGTGAGGACTACTACTATGATGGATGAGTCTCCTTCCTATGTGAGGACTACTACTATGATGGATGAGTCTCCTTCCTATGTGAGGACTACTACTATGATGGATGAGTCTCCTTCCTATGTGAGGACTACTACTATGATGGATGAGTCTCCTTCCTATGTGAGGACTACTACTATGATGGATGAGTCTCCTTCCTATGTGAGGACTACTACTATGATGGATGAGTCTCCTTCCTATGTGAGGACTACTACTATGATGGATGAGTCTCCTTCCTATGTGAGGACTACTACTATGATGGATGAGTCTCCTTCCTATGTGAGGACTACTACTATGATGGATGAGTCTCCTTCCTATGTGAGGACTACTACTATGATGGATGAGTCTCCTTCCTATGTGAGGACTACTACTATGATGGATGAGTCTATTTCCTAAGTGAGGACTACTACTATGATGGATGAGTCTCATTCCTATGTGAGGATCACTACTATGATGGACGAGTCTCCTTCCTATGTGAGGACTACTACTATGATGGATGAGTCTCATTCCTATGTGAGGACTACTACTATGATCGGTGAGTCTCCTTCCTATGTTAGGACTACTACTATGATGGACGAGTCTCCTTCCTAAGTGAGGACTACTACTATGATGGATGAGTCTCCTTCCTATGTGAGGACTACTACTATGATGGATGAGTCTCCTTCCTATGTGAGGACTACTACTATGATGGATGAGTCTCCTTCCTATGTGAGGACTACTACTACGATGGACGAGTCTATTTCCTATGTGAGGACTACTACTACGATGGACGAGTCTATTTCCTAAGTGAGGACTACGTATCGTCCTGCAAAGTCACACATTGTAAGAGAAAGAACCAGGAACAACATTTGCAAGCTGAACTCCAGGCAAAAAGCTAAATACAATAATATCATATATGGGAGCTGTTATAACTAATTCTGCACAGCCAGCCTTGTGATCAGGGCACCCCTGCCAAACAACGCAGCCAGAAAAATGATCCCACACTACAGCTGCACAGCCTGGTCAGACCCCCCCCCCCCCCTGCCTGTAGACTGGACAGTGATAGGACAGCAGCACCCTGGTCATCCTTCTGCTCTTTCCTGCGCTCGGTATGTTTCCAGCAGCATGCATGCATGCACCGCCCCTCCGTTTTATTTGGGAGGTATGAAGACAGATTCAGGTACTTGCACCGCATTTGACAATACAATGAATGGTTACACAAAGTTGCATTTTAAATATCTGCCTGGAGTTCAGCTTATACCACAATTCATTGTCATCTCACAGTCACTGGCGGGGACGATGTTACTTACGTGGTGCTGGCTGGCTTTGGCCAACTGACGATTGGCAGACTCAACGTTGGAGGAAGCGGTCTCAATATTGGCTTCAATGCTATCTGTAAAGCCACAACACAACATTAATAGACGAGCCCCGCCCTCTGCGCTACAACCTTCAAGGCAAAGTACTGACTGTGGGGACTGAAGAAGGTAAAACCTATCTGGTCTTTATTTTCTGTATGTGGACATTCAGGCGAGGTTCACACCTAGGCGTCACCTCACCGCGTGGCAATTGCGCACTATTCCGCGCGGTCAGGAGTGGTCAAGGTGTGAACTGGTCATGGTTATTTTCTAATGGCACCGGGCGGATTGCGTGGTTGCCAACAGCCGCGCGTCGTGTATCGCAAAAAAAAAAAGGAGGGGTACCTGTACCTTTTTTTTTCTGCGATTGCAGCGCGGATGTCACCCCATTGCAATCAATGGGGCTGCGCAGCAATCGCTGCCTGCGTTGTACAGGACCGCACGATCCCGGAAAACACGTCCTGGGTGTCGTGCAGGTGTGAACCTATCCTCAAAGCGACACTAAACTCCGGAGATAAATTCTAAAAATGCCTCCGAGTCCCCGAACTCTGAGCAACAATGTATCTTATTTGTATCACTCGGCTGGAGATCCTCCAATCATCTCTGACACTGTCCTTCCTTCTGGAGGGGGGGCTACGTCTGTTCCCCATGGTCCCTGTGTGTGTTGTAGAGTAGTCACTGCTCCAAGCTCCTCCCCCGTGATGGACTACAATCTCAATACAAATTAGTAAACTGAACCTGAGATTGTAGTCCATCCCAGGAGCGTGCTTGGATTTGGGTCATCATGCAGCCCCCTCTCCCCCTCCCTCTCTTCCATTCTCTCCCAGGGGAAACTGATCTCAAGTCAAATTCAAACACTTGATTTCTTCTTTTAATAAAAAAATTATCATTTCTAAATTTTCACTTCACCCGGGATGGACTACAATCTCAATACAAATGAGTAAACTAAACATGAGATTGTAGTCCTTCCCGGGGGGCGGAGCTTGGATCGGTGACTACTCTACAACACGCACAGGGACCATGGGGAACAGACGTAGCCCCCCTCCAGAAGGAAGGACAGTGTCAGAGATGATTGGAGGATCTCCAGCCGAGTGATACACAAATCAGATACATTGTTGCTCAGAGTTCGGGGACTCGGGAGGGATTTGGAAGATTTCCCTCCGGAGTTTCGTGTCACTTTAAGGAGATCTCACTTTGTTTCTTCTCCTCGTCCTCTACGCAGCGATGGGAAATCTCCAGAACATGGCGTCCCCGCTGAAAGATTTAACCCCTCCGCATGTGTTCCCGGGACAACTGTAAACATCTGGTTTCCCATCAGGCCCGGTGCAGACCTGCGCAATGCGGGATCCTGCACAATGCCGGCCGCGATTGATTTCAATGGGGCGAAATTTCGCGCGGCAATCGCAGGGAAAAGGCACATGTACCTTTTTTTTTTGCGATACTTGACGAGCGGCTGTGTTCGGAATCGCGGCGGGAAACAGCGCCATCCGCCCGGCGCGCCATTAAAAAATAATGGCACCCGCAGTGTGATCGGCGCACGCCTAGGCGACTCCTGAGCGCACGATTGCCGCGCGGTGAGGTGTCGCCTAGGTGTGCGCCGGCCCTCACTCTCAGTCCCAATGAATAATGAGATTTATTTTATACATATACTTTCTTTTTAATAAGAAACAAGTTACAATGTTGACATAAAAAATTACTTTGAAGCTGAACTCCAGGCAAACGGCTAAATACACACGGATGAAATACATACATGGAAGATGTCTCACCTGTCGCAGGATTTGTATCTTCCTCCTTCCAATCCGGAGATTGAGGGCAGGTTCACACCATTTCCCGGAACAGATCCGGAACGCAGTGCATTGCGGTTTGCCGCATTTTTACCACATTTGGAACTTTTGTTTGCTATTTTTAGCTTAAAATGGTCTCACGGGTGCGTTTTTTGATGTGTTTTTTATGCGTTCCAGACCAGACAAAATAAGGTGAGCAGTATTTTTCTGGTCTGGACTGCGCTGGTGTGAACAGAGGCCAGAAATAACATAGGGATACATTAGGATCTGGTCTGGAGATGATCCGGATATGGTGTGAATGGGCCCTTACACAGCTCCGCCACACAACATGGCCATGCCTGGCAGGACAGGAGATGTCATGTTTCAGTTCAGTCGCACAGCCGCAGGTCTGGTCCCTCCTCCGGCCTATGAATGGTTATGTTCCATGAGCAGCACAACGGACTGACCCCTTGTGCTGCTTTTCTTACCCTCAGTCTAAGCTCTGCTGTACAGAGGACTACAAGAGGCTGACAAGTCAGATTCAGGTCCGTACATTCGGATGATGTGACAATGATGACAGAGCTGTATTCATTTGCGTCTTTGATATCTGCCCGGAGTTCAGCTTTATATTGTGAACTCCCCGATAACACACTTCTTTGGAGACCCTCAGCCAGGTGAGTTTACTCTAAAATTAGGGATGCACCGATACCGATAGTCCCATTTAGGAAGCCGGGCAGCGTGTAATGACTCGCCACCAGGCTTCCCGATTAGCAGGGAAGCCGCCCCCATGCTTCTCGTCACGAGGGAGCCGGCTTTCTGGCCAATCAGGAAGCCGGGCAGCGTGTAATGACCCGGCTTCCTGATATCGGAAGTATCGGGCTAGGCATCGGAGCATTTGGAGCGAGTACGAGTACTCGGCACCGTTACCGATACTAGTATCAGTACCGGTGCATCCCTACTTTAACCCTTTGTCATTATGCAGAGTCTGTGGTTATGGGGACTTGGATTTTAGGAATTTATTCAGGAATCGGGAGTCAAGTACACACATCCATTAAAAGAAGAGTCTGAAAAGCCATAACTTTAATGCAATACAAGCGTGCACAACGATGACGCATTGACAATGACCGAACAATAAACAGGAAATGCATTGAGGAGGGGGGGAGGGGTTGGGGGTCACACTCACCTACAGAATCACCTTGTTCGTAGACAATAGATGCCAGATCTTTCATAATCTGATTGACATCCAGCATATCACTCTGCAAAGCAAAACACAAAGCAATCATCAATCCATGAGCAGATAACACGAGCATTGCACCACTCTGCAGGCCGGCAGGATATTAAACTACATACAATGGAGGGGGGGGGGCTTATCATGACATGAATGGGCAGGAGACGGGTTTTTTTTTATAGCTGAAGACACTAAAATGAATTCCAGGGACTCGATGGCGACGTCACGCGTGATAGCCAGAGCAACGGAAACTTACTGATTCCGGAATTTCACTCAGAAGATCTTCAATAGAATATTGTACAGAGAGTGGCAGAAATCTGCAGGACGCCATTGGTGACGTTTATGGGGTGAGGAGCAACTAATAGAAATATGGTCATGTAGATCAATGATTGGTATGAAGATGTTTATTGGTGAGGAGCAGCCAACGCACTTGTCGGGAAGAAGCCTCCACCTTCTTCAGGGATTTAAATGTATGACATTAAAACCAGACGGTATTCATCACAAGTCAGGTCAAGTATAAGGGTCCAGTTAGTGGAGATGAAGGTCTTTGACCTGGCCAGGGTATGTAGGACCCCACAAAGAGAACACTGCTAGACTCAGGTCAGGTCAGGTATATAGGTCCAGTTAGTGGAGATGAAGGTCTTTGACTTGGCCGGGGCAAATAGGACCCCACAAAGAGAACACTGCTAGACTCAAGTCAGGTCAGGTATATAGGTCCAGTTAGTGGAGATGAAGGTCTTTGACTTGGCCGGGGCATATAGGACCTCACAGAGAGAACACTGCTAGACTCAGGTCAGGTCAGGTCAGGTATAAGGGTCCAGTTAGTGGAGATGAAGGTCTTTGACTTGGCCGGGCATGTAAGACCTCACAGAGAGAACATTGCGAGATTCAAGTCAGGTCAAGTATAAGGGTCCAGTTAGTGGAGATGAAGGTCTTCACGATGTATTTCATATGTTTTAAGGGGGCGGCTTTTTCCCCATAACATGCTGGCTGCTCAATGTTATACTAACCACCAAGCTACAAGACATTTTATGCTTTTACTAGGTGCACCTCACCTCATACTCTGGTTGAACAGTGCACTCACTGCGACCAGAGATGTGGCAGCCTAAGACCTCAATACATTGTACTTCCACTGTAGGTTGGTATCATTAAAAGAGTACCACGTCTTTATACAGACAAAGCTTACTTTTCATTGGCCCGGAGCTACCATACACCCACAAGATTGGTGATGTTCGAGCAAGGACATCCATTTATTGCCCAGCACCTGACTAGCCCCAGGAGCATAGTCTGCCCTGTGCATCAATTCCGCAATCTGACACCGGAGAGGGGATGGAGGGAGTTCGTGTAACGTTCTCCCTCTGATCCCCTGTCACAGAGCCACCATGCTGGTCCCAGGCTCGCACTGGGTACAGCGGAGCCCAGGACCAGCGGGGGGGGGGGGGGGGGGCTCAGGACAGCCACCCCAA